>NW_027440347.1:0-129499 GCF_031893055.1 Leptodactylus fuscus
TAAACCCCAGTTTGGACCAATTCATGGTGGAGGGAGCCTCTAAACAGCCCAGTTTGGGCAAATTCATGGTGGAGGGAGCCTCTAAAAAACCCCCAGTTTGGACCAATTCATGGTGGAGGGAGCCTCTAAAAACCCCAGTTTGGATCAATTCATGGTGGAGGGAGCCTCTAAAAACCCCAGTTTGGACCAATTCATGGTGGAGGGAGCCTCTAAACAGCCCAGTTTGGCAAATTCATGGTGGAGGGAGCCTCTAAAAACCCCCAGTTTGGACCAATTCATGGTGGAGGGAGCCTCTAAAAACCCCAGTTTGGACCAATTCATGGTGGAGGGAGTCCTCTAACAGCTCAGTTTGGGCAAATTCATGATGGAGGGAGCCTCTAAAACCCCCAGTTTGGACCAATTCATGGTGGAGGGAGCCTCTAAAAAACCCCAGTTTGGACCAATTCATGGTGGAGGGAGTCTCTAAACAGCTCAGTTTGGGCAAATTCATGATGGAGGGAGCCTCTAAAAACCCCAGTTTGGACCAATTCATGGTGGAGGGAGCCTCTAAAAACCCCAGTTTGGACCAATTCATGGTGGAGGGAGCCTCTAAACAGCCCAGTTTGGGCAAATTCATGGTGGAGGGAGCCTCTAAAAACCCCCAGTTTGGACCAATTCATGGTGGAGGGAGTCTCTAAAAACCCCAGTTTGGATCAATTCATGGTGGAGGGAGCCTCTAAAACCCCAGTTTGGACCAATTCATGGTGGAGGGAGCCTCTAAACAACCCAGTTTGGGCAAATTCATGGTGGAGGGAGCCTCTAACCAGCCCAGTTTGGACCAATTCATGGTGGAGGGAGCCTCTAAAAACCCCAGTTTGGACCAATTCATGGTGGAGGAGCCTCTAAAAACCCCAGTTTGGACCAATTCATGGTGGAGGGAGCCTCTAAAAAACCCAGTTTGGACCAATTCATGGTGGAGGGAGCCTCTAAACAGCTCAGTTTGGGCCAATTCATGGTGGAGGGAGCCTCTAAAAACCCCAGTTTGGACCAATTCATGGTGGAGGGAGCCTCTAAAAACCCAGTTTGGACCAATTCATGGTGGAGGGAGCCTCTAAAAACCCCAGTTTGGACCAATTCATGGTGGAGGGAGCCTCTAAACAGCCCAGTTTGGGCAAATTCATGGTGGAGGGAGCCTCTAAAAACCCCCAGTTTGGACCAATTCATGGTGGAGGGAGCCTCTAAAAACCCCAGTTTGGACCAATTCATGGTGGAGGGAGCCTCTAAACAGCCCAGTTTGGGCAAATTCATGGTGGAGGGAGCCTCTAAAAACCCCAGTTTGGACCAATTCATGGTGGAGGGAGCCTCTAAAACCCCAGTTTGGACCAATTCATGGTGGAGGGAGCCTCTAAACAGCCCAGTTTGGGCAAATTCATGGTGGAGGGAGCCTCTAAACAGCCCAGTTTGGGCAAATTCATGGTGGAGGGAGCCTCTAAAAACCCCCAGTTTGGACCAATTCATGGTGGACGGAGCCTCTAAAAACCCCAGTTTGGACCAATTCATGGTGGAGGGAGCCTCTAAACAGCCCAGTTTGGGCAAATTCATGGTGGAGGGAGCTCTAAAAACCCAGTTTGGACCAATTCATGGTGGAGGGAGCCTCTAAAAACCCCAGTTTGGACCAATTCATGGTGGAGGGAGCCTCTAAACAGCCCAGTTTGGACCAATTCATGGTGGAGGGAGACTCTAAAAACCCCAGTTTGGACCAATTCATGGTGGAGGGGAGCCTCTAAACAGCCCAGTTTGGACCAATTCATGGTGGAGGCAGCCTCTAAAAACCCCAGTTTGGACCAATTCATGGTGGAGGGAGCCTCTAAAAACCCCAGTTTGGACCAATTCATGGTGGAGGGAGCCTCTAAACAGCCCAGTTTGGGCAAATTCATGGTGGAGGGAGCCTCTAACCAGCCCAGTTTGGACCAATTCATGGTGGAGGGAGCCTCTAAAAACCCCAGTTTGGACCAATTCATGGTGGAGGGAGCCTCTAAACAGCCCAGTTTGGGCAAATTCATGGTGGAGGGAGCCTCTAAACCAGCCCAGTTTGGGCAAATTCATGGTGGAGGGAGCCTCTAAAAACCCCAGTTTGGACCAATTCATGGTGGAGGGAGCCTCTAAAAACCCCAGTTTGGACCAATTCATGGTGGAGGGAGCCTCTAAACAGCCCAGTTTGGGCAAATTCATGGTGGAGGGAGCCTCTAAAAAACCCCCAGTTTGGACCAATTCATGGTGGAGGGAGCCTCTAAAAACCCCAGTTTGGACCAATTCATGGTGGAGGGAGCCTCTAAACAGCCCAGTTTGGGCAAATTCATGGTGGAGGGAGCCTCTAAACAGCCCAGTTTGGGCAAATTCATGGTGGAGGGAGCCTCTAAAAACCCCCAGTTTGGACCAATTCATGGTGGACGGAGCCTCTAAAAACCCCAGTTTGGACCAATTCATGGTGGAGGGAGCCTCTAAACAGCCCAGTTTGGGCAAATTCATGGTGGAGGGAGCCTCTAAAAACCCCCAGTTTGGACCAATTCATGGTGGAGGGAGCCTCTAAAACCCCAGTTTGGACCAATTCATGGTGGAGGGAGCCTCTAAACAGCCCAGTTTGGACCAATTCATGGTGGAGGGAGACTCTAAAAACCCAGTTTGGACCAATTCATGGTGGAGGGAGCCTCTAAACAGCCCAGTTTGGACCAATTCATGTGGAGGCAGCCTCTAAAAACCCAGTTTGGACCAATTCATGGTGGAGGGAGCCTCTAAAAACCCCAGTTTGGACCAATTCATGGTGGAGGGAGCCTCTAAACAGCCCAGTTTGGGCAAATTCATGGTGGAGGGAGCCTCTAACCAGCCCAGTTTGGACCAATTCATGGTGGAGGGAGCCTCTAAAAACCCCAGTTTGGACCAATTCATGGTGGAGGGAGCCTCTAAACAGCCCAGTTTGGGCAAATTCATGGTGGAGGGAGCCTCTAAACAGCCCAGTTTGGACCAATTCATGGTGGAGGCAGCCTCTAAAAACCCCAGTTTGGACCAATTCATGGTGGAGGGAGCCTCTAAAAACCCCAGTTTGGACCAATTCATGGTGGAGGGAGCCTCTAAACAGCCCAGTTTGGGCAAATTCATGGTGGAGGGAGCCTCTAACCAGCCCAGTTTGGACCAATTCATGGTGGAGGGAGCCTCTAAACAGCCCAGTTTGGACCAATTCATGGTGGAGGCAGCCTCTAAAAACCCCAGTTTGGACCAATTCATGGTGGAGGGAGCCTCTAAAAACCCCAGTTTGGACCAATTCATGGTGGAGGGAGCCTCTAAACAGCCAGTTTGGGCAAATTCATGGTGGAGGGGAGCCTCTAACCAGCCCAGTTTGGACCAATTCATGGTGGAGGGAGCCTCTAAAAACCCCCAGTTTGGACAATTCATGGTGGAGGGAGCCTCTAAACAGCCCAGTTTGGGCAAATTCATGGTGGAGGAGCCTCTAAACAGCCCAGTTTGGGCAAATTCATGGTGGAGGGAGCCTCTAAAAACCCCCAGTTTGGACCAATTCATGGTGGAGGGAGCCTCTAAAAACCCCAGTTTGGACCAATTCATGGTGGAGGGAGCCTCTAAACAGCCCAGTTTGGGCAAATTCATGGTGGAGGGAGCCTCTAAAAACCCCCAGTTTGGACCAATTCATGGTGGAGGGAGCCTCTAAAAACCCCAGTTTGGACCAATTCATGGTGGAGGGAGCCTCTAAACAGCCCAGTTTGGGCAAATTCATGGTGGAGGGAGCCTCTAAACAGCCCAGTTTGGGCAAATTCATGGTGGAGGGAGCCTCTAAAAACCCCCAGTTTGGACCAATTCATGGTGGACGGAGCCTCTAAAAACCCCAGTTTGGACCAATTCATGGTGGAGGGAGCCTCTAAACAGCCCAGTTTGGGCAAATTCATGGTGGAGGGAGCCTCTAAAAACCCCAGTTTGGACCAATTCATGGTGGAGGGAGCCTCTAAAAACCCCAGTTTGGACCAATTCATGGTGGAGGGAGCCTCTAAACAGCCCAGTTTGGACCAATTCATGGTGGAGGGAGACTCTAAAAACCCCAGTTTGGACCAATTCATGGTGGAGGGAGCCTCTAAACAGCCAGTTTGGACCAATTCATGGTGGAGGCAGCCTCTAAAAACCCCAGTTTGGACCAATTCATGGTGGAGGGAGCCTCTAAAAACCCCAGTTTGGACCAATTCATGGTGGAGGGAGCCTCTAAACAGCCCAGTTTGGGCAAATTCATGGTGGAGGGAGCCTCTAACCAGCCCAGTTTGGACCAATTCATGGTGGAGGGAGCCTCTAAAAACCCCAGTTTGGACCAATTCATGGTGGAGGGAGCCTCTAAACAGCCCAGTTTGGGCAAATTCATGGTGGAGGGAGCCTCTAAAAACCCCCAGTTTGGACCAATTCATGGTGGAGGGAGCCTCTAAAAACCCCAGTTTGGACCAATTCATGGTGGAGGGAGTCTCTACACAGCTCAGTTTGGGTAAATTCATGATGGAGGGAGCCTCTAAAAACCCCAGTTTGGACCAATTCATGGTGGAGGGAGCCTCTAAACAGCTCAGTTTGGGTAAATTCATGGTGGAGGGAGCCTCTAAAAACCCCAGTTTGGACCAATTCATGGTGGAGGGAGCCTCTAAAAACCCCAGTTTGGACCAATTCATGGTGGAGGGAGCCTCTAAAAACCCCAGTTTGGACCAATTCATGGTGGAGGGAGCCTTTAAACAGCCCAGTTTGGGCAAATTCATGGTGGAGGGAGCCTCTAAAAACCCCCAGTTTGGACCAATTCATGGTGGAGGGAGCCTCTAAAAACCCCCAGTTTGGATCAATTCATGGTGGAGGGAGCCTCTAAAAACCCCAGTTTGGACCAATTCATGGTGGAGGGAGCCTCTAAACAGCCCAGTTTGGGCAAATTCATGGTGGAGGGAGCCTCTAAACAGCCCAGTTTGGGCAAATTCATGGTGGAGGGAGCCTCTAAAAACCCCAGTTTGGACCAATTCATGGTGGAGGGAGCCTCTTAAAACCCCAGTTTGGACCAATTCATGGTGGAGGGAGCCTCTAAACAGCCCAGTTTGGACCAATTCATGGTGGAGAGAGCCTCTAAAAACCCCAGTTTGGACCAATTCATGGTGGAGGGAGCCTCTAAACAGCCCAGTTTGGACCAATTCATGGTGGAGGGAGCCTCTAAACAGCTCAGTTTGGGCAAATTCATGGTGGAGGGAGCCTCTAAAAACCCCAGTTTGGACCAATTCATGGTGGAGGGAGCCTCTAAAAACACCAGTTTGGACCAATTCATGGTGGAGGGAGCCTCTAAAAACCCCAGTTTGGACCAATTCATGGTGGAGGGAGCCTCTAAACAGCCCAGTTTGGGCAAATTCATGGTGGAGGGAGACTCTAAACAGCCCAGTTTGGGCAAATTCATGGTGGAGGGAGCCTCTAAAAACCCGCAGTTTGGACCAATTCATGGTGGAGGGAGCCTCTAAAAACCCCAGTTTGGACCAATTCATGGTGGAGGGAGCCTCTAAACAGCTCAGTTTGGGCAAATTCATGGTGGAGGGAGCCTCTAAAAACCCCAGTTTGGACCAATTCATGGTGGAGGGAGCCTCTAAAAACCCCAGTTTGGACCAATTCATGGTGGAGGGAGCCTCTAAAAACCCCAGTTTGGACCAATTCATGGTGGAGGGAGCCTCTAAACAGCCCAGTTTGGGCAAATTCATGGTGGAGGGAGCCTCTAAAAACCCCCAGTTTGGACCAATTCATGGTGGAGGGAGCCTCTAAAAACCCCAGTTTGGACCAATTCATGGTGGAGGGAGCCTCTAACCAGCCCAGTTTGGGCAAATTCATGGTGGAGGGAGCCTCTAAACAGCCCAGTTTGGGCAAATTCATGGTGGAGGGAGCCTCTAAAAACCCCAGTTTGGACCAATTCATGGTGGAGGGAGCCTCTAAAAACCCCAGTTTGGACCAATTCATGGTGGAGGGAGCCTCTAAAAACCCCAGTTTGGATCAATTCATGGTGGAGGGAGCCTCTAAACAGCTCAGTTTGGGCAAATTCATGGTGGAGGGAGCCTCTAAAAACCCCAGTTTGGACCAATTCATGGTGGAGGGAGCCTCTAAAAACCCCAGTTTGGACCAATTCATGGTGGAGGGAGCCTCTAAAAACCCCAGTTTGGACCAATTCATGGTGGAGGGAGCCTCTAAACAGCCCAGTTTGGGCAAATTCATGGTGGAGGGAGCCTCTAAAAACCCCCAGTTTGGACCAATTCATGGTGGAGGGAGCCTCTAAAAACCCCCAGTTTGGATCAATTCATGGTGGAGGGAGCCTCTAAAAACCCCAGTTTGGACCAATTCATGGTGGAGGGAGCCTCTAAACAGCCCAGTTTGGGCAAATTCATGGTGGAGGGAGCCTCTAAACAGCCCAGTTTGGGCAAATTCATGGTGGAGGGAGCCTCTAAAAACCCCAGTTTGGACCAATTCATGGTGGAGGGAGCCTCTAAAAAACCCAGTTTGGACCAATTCATGGTGGAGGGAGCCTCTAAAAAACCCAGTTTGGACCAATTCATGGTGGAGGGAGCCTCTAAACAGCTCAGTTTGGGCAAATTCATGGTGGAGGGAGCCTCTAAAAACCCCAGTTTGGACCAATTCATGGTGGAGGGAGCCTCTAAAAACCCCAGTTTGGACCAATTCATGGTGGAGGGAGCCTCTAAAAACCCCAGTTTGGACCAATTCATGGTGGAGGGAGCCTCTAAACAGCCCAGTTTGGGCAAATTCATGGTGGAGGGAGCCTCTAAAAACCCCCAGTTTGGACCAATTCATGGTGGAGGGAGCCTCTAAAAACCCCAGTTTGGACCAATTCATGGTGGAGGGAGCCTCTAAAAACCCCCAGTTTGGACCAATTCATGGTGGAGGGAGCCTCTAAAAAACCCAGTTTGGACCAATTCATGGTGGAGGGAGCCTCTAAAAACCCCAGTTTGGACCAATTCATGGTGGAGGGAGCCTCTAAACAGCCCAGTTTGGACCAATTCATGGTGGAGGGAGACTCTAAAAACCCCAGTTTGGACCAATTCATGGTGGAGGGAGCCTCTAAACAGCCCAGTTTGGACCAATTCATGGTGGAGGGAGCCTCTAAAAACCCCAGTTTGGACCAATTCATGGTGGAGGGAGCCTCTAAAAACCCCAGTTTGGACCAATTCATGGTGGAGGGAGCCTCTAAACAGCCCAGTTTGGGCAAATTCATGGTGGAGGGAGCCTCTAACCAGCCCAGTTTGGACCAATTCATGGTGGAGGGAGCCTCTAAAAACCCCAGTTTGGACCAATTCATGGTGGAGGGAGCCTCTAAACAGCCCAGTTTGGGCAAATTCATGGTGGAGGGAGCCTCTAAAAAACCCCAGTTTGGACCAATTCATGGTGGAGGGAGCCTCTAAAAACCCCAGTTTGGACCAATTCATGGTGGAGGGAGTCTCTAAACAGCTCAGTTTGGGCAAATTCATGATGGAGGGAGCCTCTAAAACCCCCAGTTTGGACCAATTCATGGTGGAGGGAGCCTCTAAAAACCCCAGTTTGGACCAATTCATGGTGGAGGGAGTCTCTAAACAGCTCAGTTTGGGCAAATTCATGATGGAGGGAGCCTCTAAAAACCCCAGTTTGGACCAATTCATGGTGGAGGGAGCCTCTAAAAACCCCAGTTTGGACCAATTCATGGTGGAGGGAGCCTCTAAACAGCCCAGTTTGGGCAAATTCATGGTGGAGGGAGCCTCTAAAAACCCCCAGTTTGGACCAATTCATGGTGGAGGGAGCCTCTAAAAACCCCCAGTTTGGATCAATTCATGGTGGAGGGAGCCTCTAAAAACCCCAGTTTGGACCAATTCATGGTGGAAGGAGCCTCTAAACAGCCCAGTTTGGGCAAATTCATGGTGGAGGGAGCCTCTAAACAACCCAGTTTGGGCAAATTCATGGTGGAGGGAGCCTCTAACCAGCCCAGTTTGGACCAATTCATGGTGGAGGGAGCCTCTAAAAACCCCAGTTTGGACCAATTCATGGTGGAGGGAGCCTCTAAAAACCCCAGTTTGGACCAATTCATGGTGGAGGGAGCCTCTAAAAAACCCAGTTTGGACCAATTCATGGTGGAGGGAGCCTCTAAACAGCTCAGTTTGGGCAAATTCATGGTGGAGGGAGCCTCTAAAAACCCCAGTTTGGACCAATTCATGGTGGAGGGAGCCTCTAAAAACCCCAGTTTGGACCAATTCATGGTGGAGGGAGCCTCTAAAAACCCCAGTTTGGACCAATTCATGGTGGAGGGAGCCTCTAAACAGCCCAGTTTGGGCAAATTCATGGTGGAGGGAGCCTCTAAAAACCCCCAGTTTGGACCAATTCATGGTGGAGGGAGCCTCTAAAAACCCCAGTTTGGACCAATTCATGGTGGAGGGAGCCTCTAAACAGCCCAGTTTGGGCAAATTCATGGTGGAGGGAGCCTCTAAAAACCCCCAGTTTGGACCAATTCATGGTGGAGGGAGCCTCTAAAAACCCCAGTTTGGACCAATTCATGGTGGAGGGAGCCTCTAAACAGCCCAGTTTGGGCAAATTCATGGTGGAGGGAGCCTGTAAAC
The DNA here is from genome assembly GCF_031893055.1 of Leptodactylus fuscus. Lineage (NCBI taxonomy): Eukaryota > Metazoa > Chordata > Amphibia > Anura > Leptodactylidae > Leptodactylus > Leptodactylus fuscus. The sequence continues at coordinate 8,631 of NW_027440347.1, forward strand.
AGCCCAGTTTGGGCAAATTCATGGTGGAGGGAGCCTCTAAAAACCCCCAGTTTGGACCAATTCATGGTGGAGGGAGCCTCTAAACAGCCCAGTTTGGGCAAATTCATGGTGGAGGGAGCCTCTAAAAACCCCAGTTTGGACCAATTCATGGTGGAGGGAGCCTCTAAAAACCCCAGTTTGGACCAATTCATGGTGGAGGGAGCCTCTAAACAGCCCAGTTTGGACCAATTCATGGTGGAGGGAGACTCTAAAAACCCCAGTTTGGACCAATTCATGGTGGAGGGAGCCTCTAAACAGCCCAGTTTGGACCAATTCATGGTGGAGGGAGCCTCTAAAAACCCCAGTTTGGACCAATTCATGGTGGAGGGAGCCTCTAAAAACCCCAGTTTGGACCAATTCATGGTGGAGGGAGCCTCTAAACAGCCCAGTTTGGGCAAATTCATGGTGGAGGGAGCCTCTAACCAGCCCAGTTTGGACCAATTCATGGTGGAGGGAGCCTCTAAAAACCCCAGTTTGGACCAATTCATGGTGGAGGGAGCCTCTAAACAGCCCAGTTTGGGCAAATTCATGGTGGAGGGAGCCTCTAAAAACCCCCAGTTTGGACCAATTCATGGTGGAGGGAGCCTCTAAAAACCCCAGTTTGGACCAATTCATGGTGGAGGGAGTCTCTAAACAGCTCAGTTTGGGTAAATTCATGATGGAGGGAGCCTCTAAAAACCCCAGTTTGGACCAATTCATGGTGGAGGGAGCCTCTAAACAGCTCAGTTTGGGTAAATTCATGGTGGAGGGAGCCTCTAAAAACCCCAGTTTGGACCAATTCATGGTGGAGGGAGCCTCTAAAAACCCCAGTTTGGACCAATTCATGGTGGAGGGAGCCTCTAAAAACCCCAGTTTGGACCAATTCATGGTGGAGGGAGCCTCTAAACAGCCCAGTTTGGGCAAATTCATGGTGGAGGGAGCCTCTAAAAACCCCCAGTTTGGACCAATTCATGGTGGAGGGAGCCTCTAAAAACCCCCAGTTTGGATCAATTCATGGTGGAGGGAGCCTCTAAAAACCCCAGTTTGGACCAATTCATGGTGGAGGGAGCCTCTAAACAGCCCAGTTTGGGCAAATTCATGGTGGAGGGAGCCTCTAAACAGCCCAGTTTGGGCAAATTCATGGTGGAGGGAGCCTCTAAAAACCCCAGTTTGGACCAATTCATGGTGGAGGGAGCCTCTTAAAACCCCAGTTTGGACCAATTCATGGTGGAGGGAGCCTCTAAACAGCCCAGTTTGGACCAATTCATGGTGGAGGGAGCCTCTAAAAACCCCAGTTTGGACCAATTCATGGTGGAGGGAGCCTCTAAACAGCCCAGTTTGGACCAATTCATGGTGGAGGGAGCCTCTAAACAGCTCAGTTTGGGCAAATTCATGGTGGAGGGAGCCTCTAAAAACCCCAGTTTGGACCAATTCATGGTGGAGGGAGCCTCTAAAAACACCAGTTTGGACCAATTCATGGTGGAGGGAGCCTCTAAAAACCCCAGTTTGGACCAATTCATGGTGGAGGGAGCCTCTAAACAGCCCAGTTTGGGCAAATTCATGGTGGAGGGAGCCTCTAAACAGCCCAGTTTGGGCAAATTCATGGTGGAGGGAGCCTCTAAAAACCCGCAGTTTGGACCAATTCATGGTGGAGGGAGCCTCTAAAAACCCCAGTTTGGACCAATTCATGGTGGAGAGAGCCTCTAAACAGCTCAGTTTGGGCAAATTCATGGTGGAGGGAGCCTCTAAAAACCCCAGTTTGGACCAATTCATGGTGGAGGGAGCCTCTAAAAACCCCAGTTTGGACCAATTCATGGTGGAGGGAGCCTCTAAAAACCCCAGTTTGGACCAATTCATGGTGGAGGGAGCCTCTAAACAGCCCAGTTTGGGCAAATTCATGGTGGAGGGAGCCTCTAAAAACCCCCAGTTTGGACCAATTCATGGTGGAGGGAGCCTCTAAAAACCCCAGTTTGGACCAATTCATGGTGGAGGGAGCCTCTAAACAGCCCAGTTTGGGCAAATTCATGGTGGAGGGAGCCTCTAAACAGCCCAGTTTGGGCAAATTCATGGTGGAGGGAGCCTCTAAAAACCCCAGTTTGGACCAATTCATGGTGGAGGGAGCCTCTAAAAACCCCAGTTTGGACCAATTCATGGTGGAGGGAGCCTCTAAAAACCCCAGTTTGGACCAATTCATGATGGAGGGAGCCCCTAAACAGCCCAGTTTGGACCAATTCATGGTGGAGAGAGCCTCTAAAAACCCCAGTTTGGACCAATTCATGGTGGAGGGAGCCTCTAAACAGGCCAGTTTGGGCAAATTCATGGTGGAGGGAGCCTCTAAACAGGCCAGTTTGGGCAAATTCATGGTGGAGGGAGCTTCTAACCAGCCCAGTTTGGACCAATTCATGGTGGAGGGAGCCTCTAAAAACCCCAGTTTGGACCAATTCATGGTGGAGGGAGCCTCTAAAAACCCCAGTTTGGACCAATTCATGGTGGAGGGAGCCGCTAAACAGCCCAGTTTGGACCAATTCATGGTGGAGGGAGCCTCTAACCAGCAGAGTTGGTGGAAATCAGGGTGGAGGGAGCCTCTAACCAGCAGAGTTGTGGGAAAGCAGGGTGGATGGAGCCTCTAACCAGCAGAGTTGGGGGAAATCAGGGTGGAGGGAGCCTAGTATTAGCAGAATTGTGCAACGCTTATGGTGGATGAGTATGAGGATGCGGAGGAATTGGAGAGGTTGAGTACAGACATGGAGTTTCATGTTGGGGTGCTTTACACAGGTGGGCCCAAAAATGAAGGCTCTATCCAGTGGTGGTTCATTTTTATCAAAGTGAGCCGGTCGGCACTCTCAGCTGACAGACGGGTGCGCTTGTCAGTGATGATGCCACCGGCTGCACTGAACACCCTCTCAGATAGGACGCTGGCGGCAGGACAGGACAGCACCTCCAAGGCATATAGGGCAAGTTCAAGCCACAGGTCCAACTTCGACACCCAATACGTGTAGGGCGCAGAGGGGTCGGAGAGGACAGGGCTGTGGTCGGAAAGGTATTCCCGCAACATGCGCCTATACTTCTCACGCCTGGTGACACTAGGACCCTCCGTGGCGGCACTTTGGCGAGGGGGTGCCATCAAGGTGTCCCAGACCTTAGACAGTGTGCCCCTCGTTTGTGTGGACCGGTGAGAACTTGGTTGCCTACTGGAGGAACTGCCCTCCCTGCCGCCAACGTCACATGCTGGAAACATCTCCATCATATTCTGCACCAATTGCCTGTGGCAAGCATTGATGCGATTGGCCCTCCCCTCTACCGGAATAAAAGACGAGATGTTGTTTTTATACCGGGGGTCAAGGATAGCAAAGATCCAGTACTGGTTGTCCTCCATGATTTTGACAATACGCTTGTCGGTTGTAAAGCACCCCAACATGAACTCAGCCATGTCTGCCACAGTGTTAGTTGGCATGACTCCTCTGGCCCCACCGGAAAGTTCAATCTCCATTTCCTCCTCATCCTCCATGTCTACCCATCCGCGCTGCAACAATGGGACGATTCGAAGTTGCCCGGAAGCCTCCTGTATCACCATCACATCATCGGACAACTCTTCTTCCTCCTCCTCCTCCTCCTCCACCTCCATTAAACGCAGTGAAGCGGACAGATGTGTGGACCTACTCTCCAGCTGTGATGGATCGGATGCTATCCCTAACTCCTCTGTGTGATCTGAGTTATCCCTGATGTCAATCAGGGATTCTCTCAGAACACACAAGAGCGGGATTGTAAGGCTCACCATCGCATCCTCAGAGCTCACCCTCCTTGTGGACTCCTCAAACACCCGTAGGATGTCACAAAGGTCTCTCATCCATGGCCACTCATGGATGAGAAACTGAGGCAGCTGACTTTGTGGCACCCTAGGGTTTTGTAGCTGGTATTCCATCAAAGGTCTCTGCTGCTCAACTACTCTATTCAACATCTGAAACGTTGAGTTCCAGCGTGTGGGGACGTCGCACAAAAGCCGGTGTTGTGGCACATGCAGGCGTTGCTGGAGAGATTTTAAGCTAGCAGCGGCTACTGTCGACTTGCGAAAGTGGGCGCACATGCGCCGCACTTTCACCAGTAGCTCTGGAACATTGGGGTAGCTCTTTAGGAAACGTTGCACCACTAGGTTGAAGACGTGGGCCAGGCATGGAACATGTTGGAGTCCGGCAAGCTCCAGAGCTGCTACCAGGTTCCGGCCGTTATCACAAACGACCATGCCTGGGCCCAGGTGCAGCGGCTCAAACCATATTGCCGTCTCATCGAGGAGGGCATCCCTCACCTCGGAGGCAGTGTGCTGTCTGTCCCCCAAGCTGATCAGCTTCAGCACAGCCTGCTGACGTCTACCAACGCCAGTGCTGCAACGTTTCCAACTCGTAGCTGGGGTCAATCTAACAGCGGAGGAGGAGGCGGTGGCGGAGGAGGAGGCGGTAGAGGAGGAGGAGGAGGGGGGTGTTCTTCTCGTGTCCCTGCCAGGAATGTTAGGCGGGGAGACGAGGTACACCGGGCCAGTTTGGGAAGCAGTCCCAGCCTCAACTACATTCACCCAGTGTGCCGTCAGTGAAATGTAGCGTCCCTGTCCGCATGCACTTGTCCACGCGTCGGTGGTCAAGTGGACCTTTGTGCAAAGCGCGGAACTAAGGGCCCGCCTGATGTTGAGTGACACGTGCTGGTGCAAGGCGGGGACGGCACACCGGGAGAAGTAGTGACGGCTAGGGACGGCATAGCGAGGTGCCGCAGTTGCCATCAGGTCCAGGAAGGCGGGAGTTTCAACAAGCCGGAACGCCAACATCTCCTGGGCCAGCAGTTTAGCGATGTTGGCGTTCAAGGCTTGCGCGTGTGGGTGGTTAGCAGTGTATTTCTGCCGCTGCTCCAATGTCTGAGAGATGGTGGGTTGTTGTAAAGAAGCGCCTGATGGTGCCTTTGATGGTGCAGGAGAAGGAGATAAGACAGGAACAGGGGAGGATGAGGGAGAAGTCAACAAAGTGGCGGAGGCAGATGAAGTGGTGTCCTGGCTCGTCCTCTGGAGTGCATCGCCAGCACAGTCAGCAGTGGCAGTGGCAGAGGCAGAGGCAGTGGCAGAGGCAGTGGCAGTGGCGTGAACGGCAGGCGGCCTTTGTCCTGCCGTTGCTGCCTGCCACTGATTCCAGTGCTTGGATTCCAAATGACGGCGCATTGAAGTGGTGGACAGGTTGCTCTTCTCAGAGCCCCTAATCAATTTCGAGAGGCAAATTGTGCAGACAACACTATATCTGTCCTCGGTGCATTCCTTGAAAAAACTCCACACCTTCGAGAAACGTGCCCTCGAGGTGGGAGTTTTTCGGGGCTGGGTACGAACTGGAACATCTTGGGAGATTCCGGGTGTGGCCTGGCTTCGCCTAAGCTGCTGACCTCTGCCTCTGCCTCTAGCTACCCTTTTTGGTGCTGCACTTGCCTCAACATCCACACTACTTTCCCCGCTTGACATCCCCCCTGTCCAGGTCGGGTCAGTGTCCTCATCATCCACCACTTCCTCTTCCAACTCCTGTCTCATCTCCTCCTCCCGCACAATGCGCCGGTCAACTGGATGCCCTGACGGCAACTGCGTCACATCATCGTCGATGAGGGTGGGTTGCTGGTCATCCACCACCAAATCGAACGGAGATGGAGGAGACTCTAGTGTTTGAGCATCTGGACACAGGAGTAGGCACGGGACGCCCTGTGGCTTCACTGCTACCTTGCTCCCCAGAACCATTCCCCCGACCTCGCCCACGGCCTCGTCCACGTCCCTTTCCGGGAGCCTTGCGCATTTTGAATTCCCAGTTAGAAATTGGCACTATATACCAGTAGTAAAAATTGTGGGTGCACGTAACCCCAATATATTCTTTGAATTCCCAGTCAGACAATGGCACTGTATACCAGTAGTAAAAATTGTGGGTGCACGTAACCCCAATATATTCTTTGAATTCCCAGTCAGAAACTGGCACTGTATACCAGTAGTAAAAATTGTGGGTGCACGTAACCCCAATATATTCTTTGAATTCCCAGTCAGACAATGGCACTATATACCAGTAGTAAAAATTGTGGGTGCACGTAACCCCAATATATTCTTTGAATTCCCAGTCAGACAATGGCACTGTATACCAGTAGTAAAAATTGTGGGTGCACGTAACCCCAATATATTCTTTGAATTCCCAGTCAGACAATGGCACTATATACCAGTAGCAAGAAATGAGGGTATTTATAACCCCAATATATTCTTTGAATTCCCAGTCAGACAATGGCACTGTATACCAGTAGTAAAAATTGTGGGTGCACGTAACCCCAATATATTCTTTGAATTACCAGTCAGAAACTGGCACTATATGGCAGTAGCAAGAAATGAGGGTATTTGTAACCCCAATATATTCTTTGAATTCCCAGTCAGAAACTGGCACTGTATACCAGTAGTAAAAATTGTGGGTGCACGTAACCCCAATATATTCTTTGAATTCCCAGTCAGACAATGGCACTATATACCAGTAGCAAAAATTGTGGGTGTATATAGCCCCAATTCTATTGCTAGGGGACTTGCAGGGTATTTCTGAGGTGAAGGTGGGGGGCAAACCGTTGGAACGGTGATTTGGGGTGTATATATGGGGTATACGGGAATACACTGTCAGTGTGTTCCATTCAGGATCCTGGGAAAGCTGGGTTGCGGCGATTGAGCCCGTCAGTGCCACGTTACACTGACAAGCTTCTCCCTGGAATTGAAGTTATATGTAAGCCCAATATATTCTTTGAATTCCCAGTCAGACAATGGCACTATATGGCAGTAGCAAAAATAGTGGGTGTATATAGCCCCAATTCTATTGCTAGGGGACTTGCAGGGTATTTCTGGGGTGAAGGTGGGGGGGCACACCGTTGGAACGGGTATCGGGGGTATATATCGGGTATACGGGAATACACTGACAGTGTATTCCATTCAGGATCCTGGGAAAGCTGGGTTGCGGCGATTGAGCCCGTCAGTGCCATGTTACACTGACAAGCTTCTCCCTGGAATTTAGCTCTTACAAGAGCTGTTGTGGTTGTCTTCTCCTTCCTATCTAGCCTGTCCCTGCCTACCCAGAATCTAAGCCCTAGCTAGCTGGACGCGAACCTGGGCGTCGCTGTTCTTTTAAATTAGAGGTCACATGTTTTCGGCAGCCAATGGGTTTTGCCTACTTTTCTCAACGTCACCGGTGTCGTAGTTCCTGTCCCACCTACCCTGCGCTGTTATTGGAGCAAAAAAGGCGCATGGGAAGGTGGGAGGGGAATCGAGTAATGGCGCACTTTACCACGCGGTGTTCGATTCGATTCGAACATGCCGAACAGCCTAATATCTGATCGAACATGAATTCGATAGAACACTGTTCGCTCATCTCTAATCATTATGTGATTAGTAAAGTGGAAATACATAATAATAATACCGCCATACAGATATAATGTAGCCATACAGCGCCCACATACAGTACACCGAAATAACACTGTCCTACAAATAAATACTAAAAACATAGAGTGCATATAAATGATACTGTCACACTGTGCAAAACAATAATACCACTATATAGTGCACACGGATAATACTCCCATACTATACACATTAGTAGTGCTACTACGCAGTACACGTAAAAAAACACTTTTGTGTTTCAACAAGTCGAAGTGCGTACATGGATGTTTTTGTGTATGAGTTGACTGCCCCCTACTGTCCACCATGAGCTTATGTTTCCACATTATATGATGGTGAACGATACAATCTTTTTATTTTTTGACAAAATCCAGTTGTTTGAGGATCATCCAGACACCCGAGCTCTGAAATTTGTCATCTTTATTGTATTTAGATAAACTTGTACAAAACATGGAGGTGTCGGGGATTGAACCCATGGCCTCATACATGCAAAGCACACGCTCTACCACTGAGCTACATCCCCTACATAACAATTCCTTTAATGTTCCCAATTCTGAGATGAAACAACACATTGCATTGAGCCCCTGTACTGAGGGGAAATAATCCCAGCAGGTATTAGGCCCTATTTAGTTACACATCTCTGCCGCTGCCCACAGCCACCTTTGCTTACATTTCAGTCCTTTAGGGGGCCCCATGCATCAAATATCATGTAGCTGAGGCTGAACAGTGTCAGGATGTTGTTGACAGCGATGTGATATGCAACACACAGGGCCCCCTGGAGGGCTGAAGTGTAAGCGAATGATAGATAGCAGGACTATTTTTCTCAGATCTCAAAAACAAAAGAAACACCGAGCAACCCGTAGTGGAGATCGTACTGATAGTGATAATTTCAGATGACAAAAAACAGGCTCACCTTTTAGGTAGTGTGCATACACAACTGTTTTGTTGATGATGGGATCACTTGGCCAAGGATCCCTCTCAGGATTGGATGCAGCTGCAGGGTACCTCACACCTCACGGGTGTATGTATGGGTGTATGGAACCTTGCCTTCCGCCGGGTTAACAAGCCTCCTGGCCTGACGGTAAAGAACTTTTACACCTGAAGAAGGGCAGAGTTATGCCCGAAATGCGTAGTGTGTTGTTCAATAATAATCGTATATTTACTCATCCATTTGGCAAGCGCAGGTCCTTTGTGTCCAAGTTTGCAGTCACTAAGGAGCACTATTTATTACATCACTGGCCATGTATTTCTATACATGTATTGTGTCAGCTACACCGCCCCCTAGTGGTCACTATCGACATAGGAGTCTAAAATGGTGAACAGATAATATTCAGCCTTTATAATACAGACGGGCAGAGGTTTCCTGAATTCCTGCACATTCATCAGTTTTCTGGATCTTTGATATTTTTGTAGTTGTTTATCACAAAACATGGAGATGCCGGGGATTGAACCCGGGGGCCTCATACATGCGAAGCATGCGCTCTACCACTGAGCTACATCCCCTATACGAAAACCTCTAAAAATACTCCAATTCCAGAGACAATATACTACATGTAGCCCTATTGTGTTGTTATTACTGGAAATCCTTATGTGATTAGTAAAGTGGAAATATATAATAATAATACCGCCATATAGATAAAATGTGGCCATACAGCGCCCACATACAGTACACCGAAATAACACTGTCTTGCAAATAAATATTAAAAACATAGAGTGCATATAAATGATACTGTCACACTGTGCAAAACAATAATACCACCATATAGTGCACATGGATAATACTCCCATACTATACACATTAGCAGTGCTACCACGCAGTACACGTAAAAGAAACACTTTTGTGTTTCAACAAGTTGAAGTGCGTACATGGATGTTTTTGTGTTTGAGTTGACTGCCCCCTACTGTCCACCATGCGCTTATGTTTCCACATTATATGATGGTGAACGATACAATCTTTTATTTTTAAGCTTATTTTTTGACACAATTCAGTTGTTTGAGGATCATCCCGACACCTAAGCGCTGAAATGTAGCATCTGTATTGTATTTAGATAAACCTGTACAAGGCATGGGGATGCCAGGGATTGAACCCGGGGCCTCATACATGCAAAGCACGCGCTCTACCACTGAGCTACATCCCCTGTATAACTATTCCACTAACGTTCCCAATTCTGAGATGAAACAACACGTTCCATTGAGCCCCTGCACTGAGGGGAAATAATCCCAGCAGGTATTAGGTCCTATTTAGTTACCGATCCCTGCCGCTGCCCACAGCCACCTTTGCTTACAATTCAGTCCTCTAGGGGGCTCCATGCGTCTCATATCATGTAGCTGAGGCTGAACAGTGTCAGGATGTTGTTAATAGCAATGTGATATGCAACGCACAGGGCACCCTGGAGGGCTGAAGTGTAAGCATGACTATTTTTCTCGGATGCATTGGGAGCATAAGTAGGAGCATTGTGTAGGGGATGTAGCTCAGTGGTAGAGCGCATGCTTCGCATGTATGAGGCCCCGGGTTCAATCCCCGGCATCTCCATGTTTTGTGACAGGTTAGCTAAATACAATAAAGATGACAAATTGCATAGCTCAGTGCTGGATGTCCTCAGAATAACTGTTTTGGTCAATAGAAGTAAGGCTTAAAAGTAAAAAGATTGTATCGTTCATCTATCATATAATTGTGGAAACAGTAAGCGCATGGTGGACAGTAGGGGGCAGTCACTCAGTAGCACAAATACATCCATGTACGGCACTTCAACTTGTAGGGACATATTGGATACGGATCCTGTAGACCAGGCTCGGGCTCCATCATGTGCCTGACATCTTGCACCTCCTGTCATTGTGGAGCCGAGCCCTGGTCTACAAGGATCCGTATCCAATATGTCCCTACAAGTTGAAGTGCGTACATGGATGTTTTTGTGTATGAGTTGACTGCCCCCTACTGTCCACCATGCGCTTATGTTTCCACATTATATGATGGTGAACGATACAATCTTTTTACTTTTAAGCTTATTTTTTGACAAAATCCAGTTATTTGAGGAACATCCAGACACCTGAGCTATGAAATTTGTCATCTTTATTGTATTTAGATAAACCTGTACAAAACATGGAGATGCCGGGGATTGAACCCGGGGCCTCATACATGCGAAGCATGCGCTCTACCACTGAGCTACATCCCCTATGGGAAACCTCTACAAATACTCCAATTCCTGAGACAATATACTACGTGTAGCCCTATTGTGTTGATACTACTGGATATCATTATGTGATTAGTAAAGTGGAAATATATAATAATAATACCGCCATACAGATATAATGTAGCCATACAGCGCCCACATACAGCACACCGAAATAACACTGTCCTACAAACAAATACTAAATACATAGAGTGAATATAAATGATACTGTCACACTGTGCAAAACAATAATACCACCATATAGTGCACACGGATAATACTCCCATACTATACACATTAGTAGTGCTACCTGAGCTACATCCCCTATAGAAGGTGCATTAGTCTATATTGGGTTCACAAGGACACTAACAGCTCAGTGACATGTACCGCAGTTCCGTTTTGCACATTTCCGGTCTGGACGAAACCACCAGGAGATCTCATGAGACAAATCTCGCCAGGTTCCCCCAACAAATGCTCTCAGTGCTGCCCCCTCCTGGATTCAGCAATCTGCCTCCTAAGGCCTCACAGCAGATGTAAACTGGGACTGTCCTGGTGTCCCAAGAGGCCCCCGCTACCATAGGGCCCAGTAGGAGTGCACCATATGCCCTACTAGCAGTTACCCGCGACTTCGTCTGCGGGTTGGCGGTGGCGCTGAACCGCTTATATTTCTTGTCCCCCCATCTCTGCCCCCAGTTTCTTGTCCCCCCAGTTTTTTGTCCCCCCATCTCTTCCCCCAGTTTCTTGCCTCCCATCTCTGCTCACAGCTTCATGTCCCCCCCCCCTACATCGGCCCCAGTGTAGTTGGACTCACCTTGCCACGCTCCCCCGCCGCTCTCTCCGCTCGCTCACTGCACATAGTTGTCGGGCGGCTGGTTGCCTGTGGCATATATGAGGCAGAGCAGGGGCCTTGCGCTGCTTTCCTGGCTTGTCAGTCTTTCGCTGCACTGCGGAGCCGAGCCCTGGTCTACAAGGATCCGTATCCAATATGTGCTTACAAGCTGAAGTGGATACATGAATGTTTTTGTGTTTGAGTTGATTACATCCTAGGCAGGTAGACTGCAATAGAGGCGCCGGTATTATACAGTGCATTGCAGAATACCGGCGCCTCTATTGCAGCCTACCTGCCATACGCAGCCAGCCGCCCAACACCTATGAGCCGCGGGGGAGTGTGGCAAGGTGAGTCCAACTACACTGGGGTGATGTAGGGGGGGGGGGGGACATGAAGCTGTCCTCCCCGGGACACCCCCTCCCCAACCCCCTCCCCAACCCCCTGTCTCTGCTGCACTGACCTGTTATGTGGTGTGTCGGGTGCAGCAGCCTCCTCCTTAGCCATCCGCGAAGTGTGTAGGTGGCCTGGGATAGCTACGGCGCTGGGACCATGTGGGCTGCCGCCATCTTGCTCACTGTGTCCCTGCTGAATCGGCACGCCCACCTTCAGTCCCCAACCTATGGTGCCGCAGCCCTGGCTCCAGAACCCGCCCACAGCCTGCCATGCACCAATAGGAGGTGCGTGCACAGACCAGTGCTGGCAGAATGCCAGCTGCTACAGCCGTGCCAGAGGGTTTTTTGGAGGGTCACGGTGGCGATTTGGGGTGAGTGGCCCACATTTAAAGTAGCCTATTACCTTTTCCTGGGCAATATGTATGTGTGTGTGAAATTTCCCCAAAATCCATTCAGCCGTTTGGCTGTGATTGAGGAACAAACATCTGAACATTCAAACACACAAACATCCAAACTCACACCTTTATAATATTAATAGGATACGGGCAGATGTTTCCTGAATTCCTGCACATTTATCAGTTTTCTGGATCTTTGATGTTTTTGTAGGTGTTTATCACAAAACATGGAGATGCCGGGGATTGAACCCGGGGCCTCATACATGCGAAGCATGCGCTCTACCACTGAGCTACATCCCCTATAGGAAACCTCTACAAATACTCCAATTCCAGAGACAATATACTACGTGTAGCCCTATTGTGCTGATACTACTGGATATCATTATGTGATTAGTAAAGTGGAAATATACACTCACCGGCCACTTTATTAGGTACACCATGCTAGTAACGGGTTGGACCCCCTTTTGCCTTCAGAACTGCCTCAATTCTTCGTGGCATAGATACAACAAGGTGCTGGAAGCATTCCTCAGAGATTTTGGTCCATATTGACATGATGGCATCACACAGTTGCCGCAGATTTGTCGGCTGCACATCCATGATGCGAATCTCCCGTTCCACCACATCCCAAAGATGCTCCTCTATTGGATTGAGATCTGGTGACTGTGGAGGCCATTGGAGTACAGTGAACTCATTGTCATGTTCAAGAAACCAGTCTGAGATGATTCCAGCTTTATGACATGGCATTGCATTATCCTGCTGAAAGTAGCCATCAGATGTTGGGTACATTGTGGTCATAAAGGGATGGACATGGTCAGCAACAATACTCAGGTAGGCTTTGGCGTTGCAACGATGCTCAGTTGGTACCAAGGGGCCCAAAGAGTGCCAAGAAAATATTCCCCACACCATGACACCACCACCACCAGCCTGAACCGTTACCGATACAAGGCAGGATGGATCCATGCTTTCATGTTGTTGACGTCAAATTCTGACCCTACCATCCGAATGTCGCAGCAGAAATCGAGACTCATCAGACCAGGCAACGTTTTTCCAATCTTCAATTGTCCAATTTCGATGAGCTTGTGCAAATTGTAGCCTCAGTTTCCTGTTCTTAGCTGAAAGGAGTGGCACCCGGTGTGGTCTTCTGCTGCTGTAGCCCATCTGCTTCAAAGTTCGACGTACTGTACGTTCAGAGATGCTCTTCTGGCTACCTTGGTTGTAACGGGTGGCTATTTGAGTCACTGTTGCCTTTCTATCAGCTCGAACCAGTCTGGCCATTCTCCTCTGACCTCTGGCATCAACAACGCATTTCCGCCCACAGAACTGCCGCTCACTGGATGTTTTTTCTTTTTCGGACCATTCTCTGTAAACCCTAGAGATGGTTGTGCGTGAAAATCCCAGTAGATCAGCAGTTTCTGAAATACTCAGACCAGCCCTTCTGGCACCAACAACCATGCCACGTTCAAAGGCACTCAAATCACCTTTCTTCCCCATACTGATGCTCGGTTTGAACTGCAGGAGATTGTCTTGACCATGTCTACATGCCTAAATGCACTGAGTTGCCGCCATGTGATTGGCTGATTAAAAATTAAGTGTTAACGAGCAGTTGGACAGGTGTACCTAATAAAGTGGCCGGTGAGTGTATAAATGCCATATACCTGCCCATAATAATAATAATACCAATGTAATACTGCCATATAGGTGGTATGTAGTCTCAGAAACATGAGCATTTTCACACTGTGTATGAGGGGATGTAACTCAGTGGTAGAGCGCATGCTTTGCATGTATGAGGCCCCGGGTTCAATCCCCGGCATCTCCATGTTTTGTCTTACATAATAATCACTAAAAAGAGATAGGAGTGCACCATCTTCCCTATATTTAATGCGGCCCTGTATTCCCTGCTCATATAATACCGCCAGACAGTTCACCTATACCACCTTATCATATCCAGGGGCCCCTCCCAGATGTTTTGAGAGAGTTGGAGAATAACAGAGGGGCCTTGAGCCTCCTTGTGCACTTAGGCCCATGTATATCTGCCCTCCCCGCAGCCCCTGGAGCTATGATCTCCTCATTACACAATATACACATTTACATATATCTGCCATATATTGGAGCATTTGTTGGTGCGGTCGTGTATTTGGTGTAACTGCTACCTCTGTCTTACTTATCATTATAGGCTCCTAGATCACAAAATATTATTATATACAGTAAAAAAAGTAAAAACAATTTACACAATCTTTTTTTTTTTTTTTTTTTATTTACATTTTTTTTTTTTTTTTTAGGAAGAATTTGCCATGGAATAAAGTATATGGCACCATCCGGGTCTGGAGCTGCCGTGTCCTGTAACGGATTGTAGTTCAGGCTGTTCTTTTTCCAGGCTTGGATATTCTTTCTGGATAGAAAAAGATAAAATGTTATTATTTCTAAGTTACATGTCACATACATCTGATAGGGCGGAGGGAAAAGATGAAATATAGATGGCTTACCGTCCATAATTTTGGGATGTCTCTGTTCATAGCCCTTCATGGTGAGTTCACAACCAGGGCTGAATACAAGGCAGGATCCTCCCCTGAGGTTATTGTTGGTGCTTCATTGGACGAAGTGCTCACGGCACACGGGGCACAGAGAGTTGGAGTGCAGCCAGATCGAGATGCAACCCTGATGAAAGTTATGAGTACAGGGAAGCTCTGTGACTCGCTCTCCAATCTCATATTCAGTCATGCAGATTACACATGACTGGGCCTCCTCCTGAGATATTACCTCTCTAGTGGGTAAGTTCTGAATTTGCAGAGCTCTCTTGCTGAATCGAGGATACTCTCTTTCCAGCAAAAGAAGATATTGTGCATTTGGTGAAAGTGGTTGCATTTCCGTCATCCCACCTATGCCCAGCAGCCGAAGGAAGCTACTGAATACACGAGTTATAGGGTGGTGGTATACAGGAGATCTGCTTGGAATTGGAACCTCAGGGGGTCTGCGGCTGGGAGGAACCGGATTTGGCCGTTGAAATTCAGTGGTGTCAGCTGTGGATCCACTTGCTGAACGGTTGTTATCACTGCTACTCTCTCCTATTATTCTGGAGGGCTCTGCAGGGGCGGGTCTTAATGGAGAGCGGCTTCTTTCCCTGCTCTCTTCTAGTCCTCTGTGCTGTGGAGGAGCTCTGTCGCGTCTCCCTGTCCTCGCAGTGATAGGATTCCTGCTTCTTTGATGTCCAGTAGAAGGTTCTCCACAATGTCCTAGGGATGACCTCAGTCTATGGACAATTGCTGCCTGACCTGTAAATATATAAAGGTAACACATTTAGCCCATAGGAATGGATCCTGTTATTGCTAAGGGTTTTGAGGAGAAGAGACCCCAGTATAGTTAAGTTCAACAGTAACCTGAATAAAGATATATATCATTTACTGGATGAAGGGACGCCATCAACTAATATTGGACAAACTGGGCCCCATAATCACAAAACAATAAGTCGTCTGAATTTTTTTTTTATTCCCAATAAATAAATAAAAGAACTCCCAGCAATGTTAAATCCCCAATGCTAAGGGCTAGTTCACACGTAAAAACCGCCTGGCTTATTTTGGTCCCGAAAAAAACCGCTTCCTAATTAGGAAGCGTTGTTTTTTACCTTGAGGCGTTCTTTGGAGCGTTTTCTGGAGCAGTTTCCTCTCCCCTAAAGCGAATAGAAGGGAGGGAAAACTGCTAGCGGAAAAATGAAAGCTAGCAGTCTCCATAGACCACCATTGTATGGAGGCAGGTTTTGAGGTGAAATCTGCTGTCAAAATCTGCCTCATTGCCCCCCGTGTGAACTAGCCCTAACGGTCCCGCTGCTCATAGTGTATAGTAATCATACAGGGACCAAAACAATAATAATCTAATGGGGATTTATAGAGATTATTAGAAGCCTAATCTAATGCCAAACAAAGATCTTTGGGAGATATAATTGCCCAACCTGATAATTGCGGGGATTAATGCATGTCCATAGCATATGCCATTAAGAACAACAGGGAGGCATAGAAGGCACTCTCCCCAGTAAACACTAACCCCAATGGGCTGTTAGTTCCCTAAATTAACTGGAAACACAAGCAACAGCCTCTCCCTGTCATAGACTTGTATGTGCGCTGGCCACCAAGGATTAAAGCCCATAAGTTCCCTCTCCACACAGGTGAGCGCTAGCTTTCCCCCAACCAGGGCCGCGCCTCTGAGGCGAGGTCACGCAGCCGCCTCAGGCAGCACTTTCAAAGGGGCAGCAATTTTACCAGTTTATTTTTTTCCTTATTTTTTCTCTTAACCAGCCCAAGACAGGATGCCCTGAAAACAGATCTGAACAGTAATGTCCCAGATGTCACGTGGGGACGTCACGTCTGGAACATTGCCATATAGTCCTGAAGCCTGTGCTAGGAGTAACAATGGATCCCGGAGAGGTGAGTTACACTGTTTATTATGCTTCTTCACCTCCCCTGAGTCTCTGATTATTATACTCCGGGGTCTGAAAAGACCCCAGGGTATAATAATAGCGGCAGTTTCTCTCGGGGTTAGCCTTGTTTGTTCCGGTGCCCGTTCAAAGAGGGTAACCTCAGCAAAAACTCACTTTGCTGATCATATTGATGTATGCTTGAGCAGTTACTCTGTACTGCTGGAAAGCTGACAGTGCTTGTCCATAGACAAATATTATCTGGAGGGAGGGGGCGTTCCTCCCAGCTCACCCAGTACAGCGCAATAGGCACTGCTGTGGAGAAGGATGTACCTGAGTGACTGTCAGGAACGCCCTTCTGACTGTAAAGAGCTACGGTACCAGGGCCGATAGTTCTTTACCCGGGGCACAGATTGGGAAAGCCGACAGTGCGCTGAATTCAGATCATTGTCAGCGTTCCAGCAGTATATAGAATTGCCTACGCCCAAATCGGTGAAAGGTCCTCTTTAAGGGTCTGGGGGGTGGCAGTTTCTTTTCTGAACAAGGTAGTGATGGGAGATATGAAGAAACTGGACAGAACGCTAGCTAGTAGCGAAAAAAAGAAGCAACATGCCCTATCTGCGCAGAATCAGACGTGAATTCCATGGCTTGACCATTTATTCGGGCCTACACAGGAGTGGGTTGCCGCGATAGGAAGCTGATGCTGCATCTGCATTTCGTCGCGGAATGTTCAAATGGAATGTTCCGTGAAAAAGATATGAAGGTCACAGCTCTTAATATAGAAAAAATGATAATAATTTAGAAGTGCACTACTCACGTGTCAGAGCCGTCAGCGTTGTAGCAGGATTCCAAAAGATCGGTGCACGGATAATGGCTCTCTCGGCTAAGCCAAAATGCAGCAACAGGAAAAGACAAAAGGATATATCCAGCACTCGGAATCCGGCCTAATAAAAATAAAACTGAACTTTTATTAAGAAATGGTCATTCTTCCATTAAAAAATTATGATCATACAAGGGACATTAGCTTACCTCTCGTATGATCAAACAATTTTTAATGGAAGAATGACCAATTCTTAATAAAAGTTAAGTTTATTTTTATTAGGCCGGATTCCGAGTGCTGGATATATCCTTTTGTCTTTTCCTGTTGCGGAATGTTCCGTGACCTTTTCCTCCGTGTGAACATACCCTTTGAGTGGGGGGTTTAATGTTGTTGGGATTTCTTTTATTGATTTATTGGGAATAACAGTTATGTTTTAGACGGGTTATTGTTTTGTGATTATGGGGCCCAGTTTGTCAAATTGCCTGAATAAAGAACTTCTGTTTTCTATCATGGGCAGGGGTGGAATTCGGAGGAAAGTAAAACCCACCCCAAACGACTAGGAATGGAAAATGTGCTGTTTACCCTGAAACATTGCTCAGCAGAGCCCAGGGATAACTCCTCCCAGGAAATCTCCTCTAGGGTGGGGGGAATATTGTCTCTCTCTTCCTGAACAATTCACTTACCTTGATTCTCCGGTCGGCGCAGCCATGTATCATTGTCAGCTATCAGCTGACGCAGCTCTCGGGCGCTCATGGCTTAGTTACCAAGGCGGATCTGATGAAATATTAGAGAACTAAGTTCTCAGGTGGCTCCGATATTACTGGGCCCTGATCAAAGATCAGTAAGAATGAATGGAAGTAATCACTAGATATGTAGTACAAACTAGTTCGCTCTTCCAGAACCAAAGTGAAGTGTCAGCAAAAGCATCAACTCAAGAAATGGCTGTGATGTCACAGCGCTCAGGGTTTATATCCCCTCAGGGTTCCGTTATGACATCATCATATGCAAATATGTGCATTATGACATCATCATATGCAAATATGTGCATTATGACATCATCATATGCAAATGTGAACAGAACCTCACATAATAGGTAAGCAGATCCTAGTTTTATGACATCACAGAAGTAAGGTCATGTGACTGTGTGTGTGTGCAAAAAAAAAAAAATAATAATAATAATTTGAATTAAAATCTGGATGTGGCTATTTCTAGGTACCGTACCTATGAACTCCTGGCTATTTTTAGGTACCATCCGTGTACCGTGCCTATAAACTTAAATGAACTGCAGATGTATCATATTTATCCCAGTAAATTTTCACTTTATTAAGACATTTATGTTACAATGGCTAATCTTCCTCGCACTGCGGACATCCATCCACTCTATAACAATCTTCATGTAGTGTGGAACAACAAGAAAAACAAGTTGTCAATTTTTTAGACTTTTTCCCCAAATCAAAGTGGCAAATCAGACATTTCTCCATTTCCTTGCAATTTTTTTGTGTTTTGGTTGTTTCCCTTTTTCTCCTCTTTGTGGATACCTTCAGCCTGAAAAGGCACAACTACCTGCGGACGTGCAGATGAAGATTTGCAGCTTGTAGAAGGTGGTGTATTTCCATCAACTATATCCGGAACATTTGAAGTCTCAGCACCTGCAACATCTTGATGTACAGACTGGTTATATGACAAGCTGGGTTGTAATAACGAAGAACCTCGTCTGGCATTGTTTTGGATAACCTTGATTTCTTCCAAGTAGTTTAGAAAGGTTGAAGTTCCGTGATTAGATAAAATATCCGCCAACTGAGTTAGGGATTGGAACGGCGGATTGTACTTAGCAGTACTACTGAGTGGTTCTTCATCAATAGTCTCTTGTTCTTCCACAGCACAATATAAATCAAATTCTGTGTCTTCAAAACTAGGCTCAATTTGCAAATTTTCCCAGTATTTTTGTGGAAGCAGTTCCTATCATACAAAGGAATTGATTCGGTTTCTCTCATTAAAAGCATGTGTCTGCATGGAACACAATATTGTAGCCGGAAACTGCAGTTACACAAGTTAACAGAACTGTCGTAAGCTTTTGAGTGATCGCCATTGCATGTTTCGATTATGGAATTCTACAAAATTTGCAAATTTGGCTTCATCGTTTGAAAACTCTTTAGAACTTTGCAAAAGAACCGTACACCAACTTCTGTCATTTCCTGCGATGCTGAATCAAGGTGAGTTTGCAATGGCGGATCAATTATTCTAAATGTTTTAAGCGACTGTTGAATCTGTTTATGCTGTAATCAGTTATCTATGAACGTTATGAGTTCTCAAGAAGAAAAAAAGTTACCTGGCGCCCGTATATAGAAAACCCTGGAAGGGGGCTGAAAATAGGCAGTTGCAGCTCTTACCCGGACACCAACCAATGAGGTGGTGGAGGTTAATGAACAAGAAAAATAAAACCCGGGATATCTATAGAGCGCTACTGTGTGACAATAAAACAGAAGCCAATTGCATGCAAAAATAAAACCAAATTATTGAGTCTTTATTGATTCCAATTGACAGTAGAAAAATATGCAAAAATGTAGGCTACGCGTTTTGGGCGTCTTCCTCAGGCCACTAAAACAATAGTAGTAAAAAATACACAGATCAGCAGATTGCCAAAACTTAAAAATATTACAAATATAGAAACAGTCTATGGTATGTTCAGAGCAGGAAACAAGTTGTAATGTCACAAACATGTTATATACAAAGTTAAAAACTGAGACAGTAGTCTTATCTTACATTCAGTCAATCAAAGGTTCACATGTAGAGTAAATCTGTAATAAGTTATATCAGAGGATGTTACTCACAGATGTCCTGAACTGTCAGAGCATAGGAATCAGCTAACCTGCGCTCCAGACAGCCAGAACTAAATAGACTACCTGGGCGACGCCTAGGCCTCGTGCATCACAGGGAGCAGGCGTTTACAGGTGGATATGATTACGAGGAGGTGTATACGGGTGTGGAGGTGTATACAAGTGAGGAGGTGCGCCATATACATATACACAAACAGACGCACACATATAAACACATACATATACATACACACACACACACACCTACACAAAATCTCACAATTAGCGAATGATTATAAGGAGGTGTATACAGGGGTAAAGGTGTATA
Source organism: Leptodactylus fuscus (assembly GCF_031893055.1). Taxonomy (NCBI): domain Eukaryota; kingdom Metazoa; phylum Chordata; class Amphibia; order Anura; family Leptodactylidae; genus Leptodactylus; species Leptodactylus fuscus. The sequence goes on from NW_027440347.1 coordinate 29,230, forward strand.
CAGGTGAGGAGGTGCGCCACATACACATACATATACACATACAGACGCACATATATATACACACATACATACACACACACACAGTGCTGCATATAATGGTGGTCATGTTTTGATAATATTCGTACATATATATTAAAATTGACATTAAAGCATATCGGAAAGACATGGCTATGGTTATGTGAAACAATACTGGATAAATTGGATTTATGAATCAAGCAATTTAACTAAGCTAAAAAATACAAATGTACGCTTATATGAACACACCCATATAAATAGTGGCATATGACAATAATACAAACAAGAAGAAGAGACAAAAATGTATTAATTATAAAGGTAGAAAAGGTTGAGTACCGAGGATTAACCTAATGCCTAAAGCCCAGATAAGGGGATATGGAGGTCTTGTTTCCAGAATAAATGGACTGACAAATGTATGATGCAGGCTTATATACATACATATATAAAAATAATCGTAATTGATGTTAGACTGAGGATTCCACCACATCATTCAGACCGTGTGGATAAAGGGTGTTCAATTTATAGATCCAATAGGATTCACATTGTCTAAGTCTTCGAAAATGGTCCAGGATGGAATCAGGTATATGTTCTATGGGCAGAATTACTGTGTTGCTAAAATTGCAATTGTTCATTACTCTGTAGTGGGCAGATACAGAATGTTTCTGGTACCCTTTATTGATATTAGACCTATGCCTGTTTACCCTACAATGGAATGGTTGGATGGTGCGTCCGATATATTGGAGATTGCACGGGCATTCGAGTAAATAGATGACATATTTGGTGGTACAGTTAAGTATAGTCTGTATCTGAAATGTTTCTTGGGTTATGTTAGATTTGAATGATATTGCTTTATGGTGTATGTTCTTGCAGCATAAGCATCGGGTGTGTCCACATTTGTACACTCCTGGTGCTGTTAGGGGAGATGTTATACTCAGAGGTTTAGGGTTGCGGAGCCTGCTGGGGGCAAGAATGTTCCGCAAGGTGGTCGACCTTCTGAAGGTGACCCTGGGATGAGCGGGGAGGGCTCGATTGAGGAATGGGTCACTACGTAACATGTTCCAATGTTTGGATAATATTGCTTTGATCTGTTTGTGGTCAGAATTAAAGGTTGTAATGAAGTTATTGCATACTTCAGAGGGTGTGTTATTTATCAAATGAGAAGTTTTGTCTTCATTTTTATCAGTATGACAGGTAGACTGACTTAGCTGTGAAGCCCTCCGGTAAGCGTTATCCACTAGAGGTTTAGGGTATTTTTTCTCCCTGAATCTATGTTTGAGAATGTTTGCTTGTTGATGGTATGTGGTGTCAATATCTCAGTTTTTTCGCACCCGTTTGAATTGGCTATATGGAATATTGCGCAGCCAAGGGCCATAATGGGCACTGTTGAATTCTAAATAGCTATTAACATCTACTTTTTTAAAATGAGTGGCCGTAGATAGGGTCCCATCTGGAGTGATGGAAATAAGCAAATCAAGGAATTCAATAGTGGTGGTGGAAAACTGATGCGTGAAAGAAAGGCCTAAATTATTGTCATTAAGTGTAGAAATGAATTGATGTGCTGATGATTCATCTCCCTTCCAAATGAAGATGAGATCATCAATATATCTCCTAAATAGGGCTATGTGGGTATGAAAGTAATGTGAATGGTAAATATAGGTCTCCTCAAACAGTCTCATATAGAGGTTTGTGTAGGATGGAGCGAATCGCGTCCCCATGGCGCAGCCCCTGGTTTGTCTATATACCTTATCCTGAAATGAAAAAATATTATGATTCAAAATAAAATCTATACCCGCCAGTATAAACTGTTTTTGGTGCGTAGGCATGGATGGATTGGATGATAGAAAATGATCAATAGATCGGAGGCCCTCCTGGTGGGGAATATTGGTATATAATGCTGACACGTCAGCAGTGAGTAATGACCACTGTGTGACTTGGTTATGCTGACTGTTAACTTGGTGAAATTCTCTAATCAATTGTGCGGAGTCTTTTAGATATGATGGTAATTGAATGACTAATGGTTGTAAATGTAAATCTATAAAATGTGTGTATGATTTTGATGATGACGTTATTAGTTCTTTCATGCAAATAGTCACTGTTGGTAAGCTTCGAAACTTTTCCTGAAGATTAGAGATGAGCAAACGCCGTTCGATCGAATAAGTATTCGATCAAATATCATGGCGTTCGATGTATTCTTTCACAATCGAATACCAGGCCGCATACGCAGTAAAAATTCGTATCCCCTCCCACTTTCCCTGGCGTGTTTTTTGCACAAATAACTGTGCAGGGGAGGTGGGACAGGAACTACGACAATGGAGGCAGTGAAAAAAATAGAAAACACCCATTGTGATGTTGTTATAAGTATGTTCTGTATGTTCTGTTCTGCTTACTTATTCTGCTTTGTCTGCCTAGCAACAGTGAGGTAGTAATGGGGGAGGAGCTGAGCTTAGGGGGAGGAGTTGTTAGACAGGGAGCCATGATGGAGCATGGAATAAAGGGTTCTGATCTACAAGAGTAACCATCTCATAGTGGACTTATTCCAGAAGACCTGCATCCTCACTACAACACTACAATTGGCGACGAGGATTAAGAATCATCAGCTAAAGGTATTTCCCTGCTACAGAAAACTGTTTACAAGACTGCAATCCTAGCACCAGCCATGGCCTGCTTACCCTCCTTTGCTGCATTTGATGTGCACCAGCCCCAAGCAAACTTAGCAGCATGCTGGAATAAATGGCTGAAACGCTTTGAGATATTCCTGCAAGCAATGAACATTACTGACAATGCAAGAAAGAAAGCCATGTTATTACACTATGCAGGGGAGCAAGTCTATGATATCTTCACAACTCTGCCCAATACAGGGGAGGACAGTGACTATGATCTATGCAAAGCAGCGCTAACTAAGCATTTCTCTCCATACATAAATGCAGCTTTTGAAATTTTCAAGTTTAGACAGTCAAAACAGTCAGCAACAGAAACCATTGATGAATATCATGTCCGCTTAAGACAACTTGCAGCTTACTGTGAATTTGCTGATATAGACAAGGAAATTCTGATGCAAATCATACAAGGTTGTGTGTCCTCTAAGTTAAGGAGACAAGCACTCAGAGATCCCACCATGACTTTAGCAAAGCTACTGGACATTGCACGTATTCATGATGCAGCAGAGAATCAAGCTAAACTTATAGAGAACACAGACTGTATACCAGAGCAGCCATCTTCTGTAGCAAAGCTCACTCAGAAGCCACATGTGCCTCACACACAGGCTGCAGCCTGCTACAACTGTGGAGGTCCTTATCCTCATCAGAAACCATGCCCAGCACAGGGAGGAACTTGTCATAACTGTGGGAAACTAAATCACTTTGCAAAAGTCTACAGATCAAAATCACAATCTTCTCTCTCTGCTAAACAAGCCTTGCCACAGAAAGTTCAAGCAGTGCAGTCGGTGTCCCCTGCTGATCAGCCCAGCAGCACCTACTTATTCTCAGTGACTGAGGGGTCTCACAATGTGCATGCAATGTCTAATCCCAAACAAGTCATCTTAATACATGGCAATCCGGTGGAGACACTGGTAGTTACAGGGGCGTCTGTCAATGTTATTAGTCATGCCACTTATAGCCAGCTAAAGAACAAACCTGCTTTGCAATGTACTAACCTGAAGATATTTCCTTATGGTTCAGCTACTGCATTACCCCTATGTGGCAAATTTCAGGCATTGCTAACGGCTGATGGGAAATCCATCACGGACACTTTCTATGTAGTGGAGTGTTCTGCAGACACTCTTCTGAACTGCAATAGTGCGGTATCTCTGGGCCTAGTGAAACTGGCAAACAGCGTAACACACTCTTCTGTCCAAACTATTATGCAGAAATATCCTCAACTCTTTCAAGGCCTAGGAAAGCTGAAAGACTTTCCAGTGAAATTACACATTGACCAGTCAGTCCAGCCGTCAGTTCAACCTCACAGGCGCATCCCATTCCATGTCCGCAAGCTGGTGGAGAAAGAGCTACAAGACCTTGAGACAGATGATGTTATTGAACGTGTCGAGGGCCCAACTCCCTGGGTCTCACCAATTGTTGTTGCGCCTAAACCTAAGCAGCCTGGTAAAATCAGGTTATGTGTGGATATGCGACATGCCAATCGAGCCATTCAAAGAGAAAGGCATATTACGCCTACCATTGATGATATTCTCACAGATCTAAATGGTGCAAAAGTATTCTCAAAAATTGATCTAAAATCTGGTTATCATCAGCTTGAATTGCATCAAGACTCCAGATATATCACAACTTTTAGCACTCAAGAAGGTTCAAGAGGCTGAATTTTGGCATTTCATCGGCTGCAGAAATCTTTCAGAATGTTATCAGGCAAGTTCTTTCAGGAATACTTGGAGTCCTCAATGTTAGTGATGACATCCTTATCTTTGGCACAACCCAAGAGGAACATGACAATCACCTAGAACAAGTCTTTCAGAGACTGCAAACCTGCAATTTAACTGTTAATCCATCAAAATGCGAATTCAACAAGACGTCATTGAATTTTTTTGGCTACATTTTTTCTGAAAATGGTGTTTCTGCAGACCCTGAGAAAGTAGCTGCCATAACCTCTGCTAGCCAGCCACAAAATGTCTCAGATGTTCGAAGTTTTCTTGGTCTGGTCACATACTGTGGACGATTCATACCTGATCTGGCTACTGTTTCTGAACCCTTACGACAACTCACTAAAAAGGATACTCCTTAGTCATGGACAGTTGAACATCAATCAGCTTTTGATACACTTAAGTCCAGTCTTTCTAGTGACACAGTCATGGCCTATTTTGACCCACTAAAGTCTACTGAGCTTATTGTGGATGCCAGTCCTGTAGGCCTTGGTGCAATTTTAACTCAGGTGTCCAAAACTGGCAGTATCTCCACAGTCTCCTATGCAAGCAAGGCTTTAACAGAAACGGAACAGCGCTATTCTCAAACTGAGAGGGAAGCTCTCGCAGTTGTATGGGGATGCCTTCATTTTCATCTTTACCTCTTTGGTCGTCCATTCACAGTGATCAGTGATCATAAACCACTCATTCCAATCTTCAATAAACATTCATCAAAGCCACCCCCACGACTTGAACGCTGGCTACTCCGCCTGCAGAACTATCGCTTTCACTTGAGATATGAGGCAGGAGCTGGGAACCCTGCAGACTATTTTTCAAGACACCCTTCACCACAGTCTACCAAAGATGACTTGCCTGCCACTGTCTTAGCTGAGGAACATGTAAATTTCATTGTTACACACTCTGTGCCAAGAGCAATGACCCTCGAAGAAATTAAACATGCGGTGGATTCTGATCCCCAACTTCAGTTGGTAATTGACACTGTTCGGTCTAAGAACTGGAACTCTTTTCTAGCTGAGACTCGTCTTCAACCGCAGGGCCAAACAGCATATTTGCAGGCCTTCTTTAATGCAAGACACTCTCTTTCTGTATCTGACTCAAACATACTACTGCGGGACAACCGCCTGGTCATTCCTCAGAAACTTCAGAGTAGAGTGATCGATCTGGCCCATGAGGCCCATCAAGATATAGTTAAAACAAAGCAATTACTTAGGGAGAAAGTATGGTTTCCTGGACTAGATAAACAAGTGGAAGCACTTATTGCCACATGTATACCTTGCCAAGCAACTACGGTGGACCATAGCCGAGCACCAGTACAAATGACACCTCTGCCAGACAATCCATGGACTGCTGTGAGTGTTGATTTCTGCACTTTGCCAGATCATTCCTATTTACTGGTTGTCATAGATGATTTTTCTAGGTTTCCAGTCATTGAACCCGTTTCCACCACCTCTGCAAGAGCTGTCATACCAAAACTGGACAAAATCTTTTCTGCATATGGCATGCCTGAAACAGTGAAGACTGACAATGGGCCACCTTTCAATAGTGCAGATTTTCAGTCTTTTGCAACTTATCTTGGTTTTAACCACAGGAAAATAACTCCTTACTGGCCTCAAGCCAATGGTGAAGTGGAGCGCTTCATGCAATCTATCAACAAAACTCTTTGGATTGCTACCATGGAACACAAGGATTTGCAGCAAGAATTGTACAGGTTCCTTAGACAGTACAGAGCCACCCCACACTCTACTACAGGAACTCCGCCAGCGACTGCGCTTTTCGGCAGGCCTTTGCGCATTAAGCTTCCAAACATCCCAGTAGTTCACGTCCAGACTCCATTGGTCCTCAATGATTCCCTTGCCAAAGGCAGGATGAAAAGATATGCAGATAAGAGAAGTTGTTGCTTCAAACAGCTGTATGTGGGAGACTGGGTCCTGGTTAAAAGGCTGAGACCCAGTGACAAGTTATCATCCCCTTATCATCCAGAACCCTTTCAAGTCACACACGTCAAAGGTACCATGGTTACTGCTCAACGCCAGGGTCATCAAGTGACACAAAATGTCTCCCATTTTAAAAAGCTTCGTGACTACAACCCAGGAGCCAGTGCAGAGGAGACAGATGATGAGGACATTTCACCGGGTACAACTGGTTCAGCAACACCAACAAGAGATACGGAAAATTCACAGACTGTTTCTGATAACGAGATGTCTCAACGCTACCCGACAAGGATAAGTCGAAGGCCACCAACGAACCTCAGGGACTATGTTCTGCAGTAAAATGTTCTTTTCAGTTCGGACCTTTTATTTATTGTTCATTTATAATGTTTGCATTTTATTTTTTTTTATAAGAAGGGGAGAGATGTGATGTTGTTATAAGTATGTTCTGTATGTTCTGTTCTGCTTACTTATTCTGCTTTGTCTGCCTAGCAACAGTGAGGTAGTAATGGAGGAGGAGCTGAGCTTAGGGGGAGGAGTTGCTAGACAGGGAGCCATGATGGAGCATGGAATAAAGGGTTCTGATCTACAAGAGTAACCATCTCATATTGGACTTATTCCAGAAGACCTGCATCCTCACTACAACACTACACCCATTGTCTGCCGAAAACATGTGCCCTCCCATTCATAAGAACGGCCGCCGCCCTATTCGACATTTTTGCCGTCAGACATATGGAGAGAAACATATCTGCTGAGGGCTAGATAGAAATTAGCTTCATATAGGCAGGGAAGAAGTAATGAAGAAAGCCAACAGCTCTTCTCAGAGCTATACACTGTAGGGACATCAGTCCAGCTTTCCCCGGACGGTGGAAAACAGGGATACACAACAGATACAACTTCATATATAGCGGAGAAACAGCTTTCATTTTTAGCTGTCCGCACACAGAATAGCCGGAATCCATAGCAGTGACTAATTCATATAGAGATGAAAAAAGCCCTGAATTTTATTTTATTTTATTTTTTTTTTTTGGGGGGGCCCTGAAACATAGCAGCAATCCACAGCAATTACAAGTTCATATAGCTGGAAAAAGCCTTGAATTTTGGGGGGGCCTGAAACAGCAGCAATCCACAGCAGTTACTTCTTGCTACATACGTGCTAAACAGCTTTTCAGGCTGTGTAACCCCAAAACAAGGATACAGAGCAATTAGTTCAGGCTATGTACGCTCAATCCAGATATTCAGGGTGTCTACCCCCAAAACCTAGGTGGGAGACCCAGAAATTCAGTCACGCTATATCAGCTCAATCCAATTTTTAAGGGTCTACCCCCAAAAGCTAAGTGTGATACACAACAATTCACTCAGGCTATATCAGCTCAATCCAATTTTTTTTTCAATCCAGTATTGTTTGCTCTCCATGATGTGAACTATGCCTTTGTCTCTTGAAAAGCAACCCAACATGAAGTCAGCCATGTGTGCCAGTGTGTTCCAAACCAAAATTTGACTGGTGCAAAAGTATGGGCACCTCAACAGAAAAGTGCCATTAATATTTAGTGATCCTCCTTTTGCAAAGATAACAGTCTCTAGTCGCTTCCTGTAGCTTTTAATCAGTTCCTGGATACTGGATGAAGGGATTTTGGACCATTCCTCTTTACAAAACAATTCAAGTTCAGTTAAGTTTGATGGTCGCCGAGCATGGACAGCGCGCTCTCAAATGATCTGAAAACAGCAGTCTGTAAGCGTATATGTCTTGTATCCGAATACACTGGCGATCAGTCATTGGCTCTTAAATTTCAACATCTTCTTAGGTTTCGATTCCCAGAAAATAATACTGTCTTTCTTGTAAACCACATGACAATCGTGTGCGTCAGCATTTGGGTGCGGTACTGGATACAGGCGCCATCTTAATGTGTATAAGGTATAATAAGCTTGCATAGAGAAAAATATAATTTCTTAAGCAGTATAAGAGATATATAAAAACAGGAATATATGGGTTTACCTTCACAACGCTATATCAGCTCAATCCAATTTTTAAGGGTCTACCCCCAAAAGCTAAGTGTGATACACAGCAATTTAGTCAGGCTATATCAGCTCAATCCAATTTTTAAGGGTCTACCCCCAAAAGCTAAGTGTGATACACAGAAATTCAGTCAGGCTATATCAGCTCAATCCAGTTTTTTTTTCAATCCAGTATTGTTTGCTCTCCATGATGTGAACTATGTCTTTGTCTCTTGAAAAGCAACCCAACATGAAGTCAGCCATGTGTGCCAGTGTGTTACTTGGCATGACTTTGCTACCCCCAACTGTAAGGGTCACTCTCCATTTCCTCCATTTTTCACTCCCCTTCACACCATCCATGCTGAAGCAATGGGATGCACTAAGGTGCACCCTCATGCCTCTTGTGGGACAGTGACATGAAATGCCACTTCATCCCCCTCATCTTCCTCCACCAGCCAACGGTGCGAAGATGACAGGAGTGCGCTATGAATGTTTTCTGCCTAGTAGAGGCTACTTCTCACTTATGAAAATGGCCACACTTTGACCAGTATATCAGGCACAATAGTGTAGGTTTCAAAGAACCTTTACACCAACAAATTGAAAACGTGGTCCATGTGTTGACCGTGTTTGAGTCTTGAAAGCTCCAGATCTGCTACAAGGTTTCGGCCATTATCACATATGCAAAAATGCCTGGCCCCAGGTGCAGCAGGGAAAAACACATTGCCATCTCAGCCAGGATGGCATCCCTGACCTCGGAGGCAGTGTGCCGTCTGTCCCCCAAGCTGATGAGCTTCAGCACGTCCTGCTGACATCTCCCCACGCCAGTGTTACAGCGTTTCCATCTTGTAGCTGGGGTGGAGGTTGCAGCGCAGTAGGCTTTCAGATAACCTGTGGCATGAATTTTGGGATGGGAGAGGAAATAGGCCACCCCAGTTTGCACACCCGGCCCAGACTCCCCTACATTCACCCTGCGTGTCATTAAAGATAAGCAGCATCCCTTACCACAGGCGCTTGTCCATGCGTCGGTGGTCAAGTGGACCTTGCAGCAAAGCGCGGAGCTCTGGGCCCGACTGATGTTATGGGACACGTGCAGGCGCAAGGCAGGGACAGCAAACCAAGAGAAGTAGTAACGGCTAGGCCCAGCATAGGGAGGTGCCCCAGCTGCCATCTGGTGACGGAAGGCCTGGGTATCCAGAAGCATAAACGTCAACATCTCCAGGGCCTGCAGTTTTTCAATGACGCCATTAAAGGCTTGGGCATGTGGGTGGCTTGCATTGTACTTCTGCCTGCAATGAAACACCTGGGAGATGGGGAGTGGCTGGGAAGAAGCGCATGATTGTGCAGGCCAAAAGGGCGGATCAGCGTGAACTCCCCAATGTGTCAGAGACAGATGTGTAGGTGTCCTTGCATCATATCCTTGCACCATACTTTGCTTGATTGGACTTTGATTTTGTGCCAAAAAGTGGTCAAGACAGCGATCCCTCAGCTAATCCCGTTACACCGTCCATTGCCAACTGCAGCACTGAAGTTACCATCACTGGAAGTGGTACAACGTCTTTCTCTGCATTTAGCCATGCTGGATGCTATGCTAGCTGTCTACACTTGGTTGCTTCCCGGTTCTCTTAATGCATATTGCTAAGGGGACTCAGATGTGTTTCTCGGCACTGAGGCCACCACCTCTGAGATCCCAAAGGAAGTTGACAAGAGATGTGTAGTACAGAAAAACAGATGAGAAAATACAGTCCTATGAAAAAGTTTGGGCACCCCTATTAATCTTAATCATTTTAGTTCTAAATATTTTAGTGTTTGCAACAGCCATTTCAGTTTGATATATCTAATAACTGATGGACACAGTAATATTTCTGGATTGAAATGAGGTTTATTTTAATAACAGAAAATGTGCAATATGCATTAAACCAAAATTTGATTGGTGCAAAAGTATGGGCACCTCAACAGAAAAGTGCCATTAATATTTAGTAGATCCTCCTTTTGCAAAGATAACAGTCTCTAGTCACTTCCTGTAGCTTTTAATCAGTTCCTGGATCCTGGATGAAGGGATTTTGGACCATTCCTCTTTACAAAACAATTCAAGTTCAGTTAAGTTTGATGGTCGCCGAGCATTGACAGCCCACTCTCAAATGATCTGAAAACAAAGATTGGTCAACATAGTTGTTCAGGGGAAGGATACAAAAAGTTGTCTCAGAGATTTAACCTGTCAGTTTCCACTATGAGGAACATAGTAAGGAAATGGAAGACCACAGGGACAGTTCTTGTTAAGCCCAGGAGTGGCAGGCCAAGAAAAATATCAGAAAGGCAGAGAAGAAGAATGGTGAGAAGAGTCAAGGACAATCCACAGACCACCTCCAAAGAGCTGCAGCATCATCTTGCTGCAGATGGTGTCACTGTGCATCAGTCAACAATACAGCACACTTTGCACAAGGAGAAGCTGTATGGGAGAGTAATGAGAGAGAAGCCGTTTCTGCAAGCACGCCACAAACAGAGTCATCTGAGGTATGCAAAAGCACATTTGGACAAGCCAGCTTCATTTTGGAAGAAGGTCCTGTGGACTGATGAAACAAAGATTGAGTTGTTTGGTCATACAAAAAGGCGTTATGCATGGCGTCCAAAAAAACAGCATTCCAAGAAAAACACTTGCTACCCACTGTAGAATTTGGTAGAGGTTCCATCATGCTTTGGGGCTGTGTGGCCAATGCCGGCACCGGGAATCTTGTTAAAGTTGAGAGTCGCACGGATTCCACTCAGTATCAGCAGATTCTTGAGAATAATGTTCAAGAATCAGTGACGAAGTTGAAGTTACGCCGGGGATGGATATTTCAGCAAGACAATGATCCAAAACACCGCTCCAAATCGACTCAGGCATTCATGCAGAGGAACAATTACAATGTTCTGGAATGGCCATCCCAGTCCCCAGACCTGAATATCATTGAACATCTGTGGGATGATTTGAAGCGGGCTGTCCATGCTCGGCGACCATCAAACTTAACTGAACTTGAATTGTTTTGTAAAGAGAAATGGTCTAAAATACCTTCATCCAGGATCAAGGAACTGATTAAAAGCTGCAGGAAGCGACTAGAGGCAAAAGGAGGAGCTACCAAATATTAATGTCACTTTTCTGTTGAGGTACCCATACTTTTGCACCGGTCAAATTTTGGTTTAATGCATATTGCACATTTTCTGTTAGTACAATAAACCTCATTTCACTCCTGAAATATTACTGTGTCCATCAGTTATTAGATATATCAAACTGAAATGGCTGCTGCAAACACTAAAATATTTAGAACTAAAAATGATTAAGATTAATTTGAGTGCCCAAACGTTTTCATAGGACTGTAAGTGTAGGCTGTAGAGCACAGAGGAATCGGAGAGAACAGAGCTGGGGCCGGCCAGGTATTCCCATAACATGCGCCTATACTTGTCCCTCCTGGTGACACTAGGCCCCTCAGTAGCAGTAATTTGGCCAGGGGGGCCATTAACGCGTCCCAGACCTAGTAATAAGTCTTGCAACAGGGGGTATGCCTTTGCCTGTAGCCACCGTTTTTGCTGCTTAGCTTGCCTCCACATCTACACTGCTTTCACCCCTAGATATCACCCCAGTCTATGCCTCTGCTTCTAACCACCTGTTTTGTTGATTAGCTAGCCTCCACATCTACACTGCTTTCTCCCCTAAACATCACCCCAGTCTATGCCTCTGCTTCTAGTCACCTTTTTTGTTGATTAGCTAGCCTCCACATCTACACTGCTTTCGCCCCTAAACATCACCCCAGTCTATGCCTCTGCTTCTAGCCACCTTTTTTTGTTGATTAGCTTGCCTCCACATCTACACTGCTTTCGCCCCTAGACATACATCACCCCAGTCTATGCCTCTTCTTCTAGCCACTTTTTTTGTTGATTAGCTAGCCTCCACATCTACACTGCTTTTGCCCCTAAACATCACCCCAGTCTATGCCTCTGCTTTTAGCCACCTTTTTTGTTGATTAGCTTGCCTCCACATCTACACTGCTTTCGCCCCTAGACATACATCACCCCAGTCTATGCCTCTTCTTCTAGCCACTTTTTTGTTGATTAGCTTGCCTCGACATCTACACTGCTTTACCCGCTAGACATCACCCCTGTCCATGTCGAGTCGGTGGCCTCGTTGTCCACCAACTCCTCTTACAATTGCTCAATGTCCCCTTACTGCAAACCGCACATAACCACAGCTCGGGCTTGGTCTGCGTTGTACCCTACACCCTGCTTAACGCAGCTGCCATATCCAGAGTTGTGATGAGCGCATGCTAATGTTTTGTGTCCAGTGGAAAGGATGGGAAAGGATTTCACATAAGTCTGCCACCCATGGAAACTCATGGTGCAGAAACTGGGGGAGCTGACTCTGAGGAACCTTTGGGTTTTGGACATGGTACTCCATCAAAGGTCTCTGCTGCTCACACACTCTATTCTGGCAGATGGAGGCGTTGCTGGAGGCTTTGGAGGCTAGCAGAAGCTCCTGTACACTTGCGAAAGTGGACGCACCAGCGCTGCACTTTCACCAGTAGCTCGTGTACATTTGGGTATGTTTTCAAAAAACGTTGCACCACTAAGTTAGACGTGGGCCAGGCATGGAACGTGTTGGAGGCTGGCAAGCTCCATAGCCGCTACCAGGTTCCTGCCGTTATCACACATGACAAACATGCCTGGCCCCAGGTGCAGCAGGGAAAAAGACATTTCCATCTCAGCCAGGATGGCATCCCTGACCTTGGAGGCAGTGTGCTGTCTGTCCCCCAAGCTGATGATCTTCAGCGCGGCCTGCTGACGTCTCCCCACGTCAGTAGCTGAGGTCGATTCAACGGCGGAGGAGGAGGAGAGTGGTGTTTCAGCAGTCCTGCCAGGAACATTGGGCGGGGAGACAAAGCAGGCTGCCAAAGAATCTTGTGTTTTGCTTGAAGAAGAGACCATCTTAGTCTGACTGCTGGTTGCTTTTGCTGCAGCATGTGGAGTTGTGTCTGTCAGCCTTGTGATATACTCCTCATTCTGGATCCCATTACTTTCAACAGTCTCTAAAGTCTTTGGACACTTTGAGTTTTGTTCAGTTCCAAAGGACTCTGTGTTTAGATTTGGCTCAGTTGCAGCTCCAGGACATGCCTTTGAAGGCAAGGGTTCGTTTAGTGGCTCCATCTCAGCAGGATGATGATGGTGAACTTACTCCCCCCTGGTGTCCACTTACCTCCAGAGATGGCTGGTCCGGTGCCTTCCTTGTTCCTTGCCTCGCTGCCGCTCCACGCTGCTCTTCTCCCTTCGCTGCCCCTCCCTGCCAGGTTAGGAGAGTGTGGGCGGGTTAGGAGAGTGTGGGCGGGTACTGGGAGGGGAGACGTCACGTCTCCCCGCCCTGTACCCGCCCACACTCTCCTAGGCCGCAAGACCCGCCTACCTAGCGCTTTAAACACTAACCTGGGAGGCGGGGCAGCGAGGCAAGAAGAAGGAGGGCACCGGAGCAGCCATCTCTAGAGGTAAGAAGCTGCTAGAAATGTTTAGTTTAGCCTCCCATTCGAATGAATGGAGGCAGCCGGCGCGCAGGGGGTTAAGGCTATGTGCCGGCTGCTTCCATTCATTCCTATGGAACTGTAGCGGAGCCTTCACACTGAGTATACAGCGGATACTCAGTGTGAAGGCTAAGCAAAGCATTGTCGGAAAAGATCACCGATCTCGATCCCACATAAATAGATCGTGTTCGGAATTCCGATGGTGAAATTTTCTCGATCGCCGATCGGAATCAGATCTTTCCGAACATGATCGCTCAACCCTACCTGATAGCTAATTTGGAAGGGCTCATGTTAAGGGCTAGAAAAGTGAATTTTGAAAGGTCTTACCACATCTCACACACACACACACACACACACACGGGTGAACCTGCTCCTTTCGCCGCCCGAGGCGAAGTACAGAAAGCCGCCCCCCCCCGCACCGGGAGGAGGGGCAGACCGGGGGCGTGGCTTAGCGGAGGGGGCGTGGTGTCTCGAAAGGGGTCAGGGCTTAGCGCCGTTCGCCGGCAGAGAGCAGGCCCGGAGACTTCCTGCGCTCTGCCTGAGCATGAGGGGAGGCTGCTGAAGCAGCGCTGCTCCAGTGGCCTCCCCAAACCACCGCTCTGTGCTAAGCCAGTCCAGGACAGCTTGTCCTGGACTGGCTTGGGTTAGCAAAAATGCCACCCTCCCTGAGGCCCTGGCATAGTGCCGCCTGAAGCGCTCGCTTCAGGTCGCCTCATGGGAGGTGCGACACTGCACACACACACATCCACAATGACAGTTGAGGGTGGGTACTGTTGGATTTCCCATTGCTTATTCCATCTGTGATTGTAATGGGCAATGTGATTTAAAGGGGTGCTTGTTAATGTTTTTTTAGCTTAAATTTGGGTTTGTGTCCATCCATTTGGGGAGTAAAGAAGGTTTCCAGATATTTTCCCACTTTGGTAGAGGTTTTTTTGAATGTGCAAAGTGTGTAGTTGTTAGGCTATGATAGTGGGGTAATAGAGGGACATTGGTGTGTTAGATGTCCCCAGACATGCTTCCCCTGCTGTCCCAGTTGCATTGCAGACGTGTTGGCATCGAATGGTGGGATCCCCTGAAACGAAGCATTTTCTCCCATAGACTATAATGGGGTTCGATATTCGTTCGAATAGTCAAATATTGAGATGCTATTCGTAACGAATAACGAATAGAGATGAGCGAACAGTGTTCTATCGAACTCATGTTCGATCGGATATTAGGCTGTTCGGCATGTTCGAATCGAACAGCCACCTTCCCTGGCGCCTTTTTTGCTCCAATAACAGCGCAGGGTAGGTGGGACAGGAACTACGACACCGGTGACGTTGAAAAAAGTAAGAAAAACCCATTGGCTGCCGAAAACATGTGACCTCTAATTTAAAAGAACAGCGCCGCCCAGGTTCGCGTCATTCTGAGCTTGCAATTCACCGGGGACGGAGATTTCCGTCCAGTTAGCTAGGGCTTAGATTCTGGGTAGGCAGGGACAGGCTAGGATAGGAAGGAGAAGACAACCAACAGCTCTTATAAGAGCTAAATTCCAGGGAGAAGCTTGTCAGTGTAACGTGGCACTGACGGGCTCAATCGCCGCAACCCAGCTTTCCGTGGATCCTGAATGGAATACACTGACAGTGTATTCCCGTATACCCGATATATACCCCCGATACCCGTTCCAACGGTGTGCCCCCCCACCTTCACCTCAGAAATACCCTGCAAGTCCCCTAGCAATAGAATTGGGGCTATATACACCCACAATTTTTGCTACTGGTATATAGTGCCATTGTCTGACTGGGAATTCAAAGAATATATTGGGGTTACGTGCACCCACAATTTTTGCTACTGGTATATAGTGCCATTTAGAGATGAGCGAACAGTGTTCTATCGAACTCATGTTCGATCGGATATTAGGCTGTTCGGCATGTTCGAATCGAATCGAACACCGCGTGGTAAAGTGCGCCATTACTCGATTCCCCTCCCACCTTCCCTGGCGCCTTTTTTGCTCCAATAACAGCGCAGGGTAGGTGGGACAGGAACTACGACACCGGTGACGTTGAGAAAAGTAGGCAAAACCCATTGGCTGCCGAAAACATGTGACCTCTAATTTAAAAGAACAGCGCCGCCCAGGTTCGCGTCATTCTGAGCTTGCAATTCACCGAGGACGGAGGTTTCCGTCCAGCTAGCTAGGGCTTAGATTCTGGGTAGGCAGGGACAGGCTAGGATAGGAAGGAGAAGACAACCAACAGTTCTTATAAGAGCTAAATTCCAGGGAGAAGCTTGTCAGTGTAACGTGGCACTGACGGGCTCAATCGCCGCAACCCAGCTTTCCCAGGATCCTGAATGGAATACACTGTCAGTGTATTCCCGTATACCCGATATATACCCCCGATACCCGTTCCAACGGTGTGCCCCCCCACCTTCACCCCAGAAATACCCTGCAAGTCCCCTAGCAATAGAATTGGGGCTATATACACCCACTATTTTTGCTACTGCCATATAGTGCCATTGTCTGACTGGGAATTCAAAGAATATATTGGGGTTACGTGCACCCACAATTTTTACTACTGGTATACAGTGCCAGTTTCTGACTGGGAATTCAAAGAATATATTGGGGTTACAAATACCCTCATTTCTTGCTACTGTCATATAGTGCCAGTTTCTGACTGGTAATTCAAAGAATATATTGGGGTTACGTGCACCCACAATTTTTACTACTGGTATACAGTGCCAGTTTCTGACTGGGAATTCAAAGAATATATTGGGGTTACAAATACCCTCATTTCTTGCTACTGCCATATAGTGCCAGTTTCTGACTGGTAATTCAAAGAATATATTGGGGTTACGTGCACCCACAATTTTTACTACTGGTATACAGTGCCATTGTCTGACTGGGAATTCAAAGAATATATTGGGGTTATAAATACCCTCATTTCTTGCTACTGGTATATAGTGCCATTGTCTGACTGGGAATTCAAAGAATATATTGGGGTTACGTGCACCCACAATTTTTACTACTGGTATACAGTGCCAGTTTCTGACTGGAAATTCAAAGAATATATTGGGGTTACAAATACCCTCATTTCTTGCTACTGGTATATAGTGCCATTGTCTGACTGGGAATTCAAAGAATATATTGGGGTTACGTGCACCCACAATTTTTACTACTGGTATATAGTGCCATTGTCTGACTGGGAATTCAAAGAATATATTGGGGTTATAAATACCCTCATTTCTTGCTACTGGTATATAGTGCCATTGTCTGACTGGGAATTCAAAGAATATATTGGGGTTACGTGCACCCACAATTTTTACTACTGGTATACAGTGCCAGTTTCTGACTGGGAATTCAAAGAATATATTGGGGTTACAAATACCCTCATTTCTTGCTACTGCCATATAGTGCCAGTTTCTGACTGGTAATTCAAAGAATATATTGGGGTTACGTGCACCCACAATTTTTACTACTGGTATACAGTGCCATTGTCTGACTGGGAATTCAAAGAATATATTGGGGTTATAAATACCCTCATTTCTTGCTACTGGTATATAGTGCCATTGTCTGACTGGGAATTCAAAGAATATATTGGGGTTACGTGCACCCACAATTTTTACTACTGGTATACAGTGCCAGTTTCTGACTGGAAATTCAAAGAATATATTGGGGTTACAAATACCCTCATTTCTTGCTACTGGTATATAGTGCCATTGTCTGACTGGGAATTCAAAGAATATATTGGGGTTACGTGCACCCACAATTTTTGCTACTGGTATATAGTGCCAATTTCTAACTGGGAATTCAAAATGCGCAAGGCTCCCGGAAAGGGACGTGGACGAGGCCGTGGGCGAGGTCGGGGGAATGGTTCTGGGGAGCAAGGTAGCAGTGAAGCCACAGGGCGTCCCGTGCCTACTCCTGTGGGGCAGCAAGCATTGCGCCACTCCACAGTGCCAGGGTTGCTTGCCACATTAACTAAACTGCAGGGTACAAACCTTAGTAGGCCCGAGAACCAGGAACAGGTCTTGCAATGGCTGTCAGAGAACGCTTACAGCACATTGTCCAGCAGCCAGTCAGACTCTGCCTCCTCTCCTCCTATTACCCAACAGTCTTGTCCTCCTTCCTCCCAAAATTCCCAAGCTTCACAGAACAATAACCCCAACTGTCCCTGCTCCCCAGAGCTGTTCTCCGCTCCTTTCATTGTCCCTCAACCTGCCTCTCCACGTCACGATTCCACGAACCTAACAGAGGAGCATCTGTGTCCAGATGCTCAAACACTAGAGTCTCCTCCATCTCCGTTCGATTTGGTGGTGGATGACCAGCAACCCACCCTCATCGACGATGATGTGACGCAGTTGCCGTCAGGGCATCCAGTTGACCGGCGCATTGTGCGGGAGGAGGAGATGAGACAGGAGTTGGAAGAGGAAGTGGTGGATGATGAGGACACTGACCCGACCTGGACAGGGGGGATGTCAAGCGGGGAAAGTAGTGTGGATGTTGAGGCAAGTGCAGCACCAAAAAGGGTAGCTAGAGGCAGAGGCAGAGGTCAGCAGCTTAGGCGAAGCCAGGCCACACCCGGAATCTCCCAAGATGTTCCAGTTCGTACCCAGCCCCGAAAAACTCCCACCTCGAGGGCACGTTTCTCGAAGGTGTGGAGTTTTTTCAAGGAATGCGCCGAGGACAGATATAGTGTTGTCTGCACAATTTGCCTCTCGAAATTGATTAGGGGCTCTGAGAAGAGCAACCTGTCCACCACTTCAATGCGCCGTCATTTGGAATCCAAGCACTGGAATCAGTGGCAGGCAGCAACGGCAGGACAAAGGCCGCCTGCCGTTCACGCCACTGCCACTGCCTCTGCCACTGCCTCTGCCTCTGCCACTGCCACTGCTGACTGTGCTGGCGATGCACTCCAGAGGACGAGCCAGGACACCACTTCATCTGCCTCCGCCACTTTGTTGACTTCTCCCTCATCCTCCCCTGTTCCTGTCTTATCTCCTTCTCCTGCACCATCAAAGGCACCATCAGGCGCTTCTTTACAACAACCCACCATCTCTCAGACATTGGAGCGGCGGCAGAAATACACTGCTAACCACCCACACGCGCAAGCCTTGAACGCCAACATCGCTAAACTGCTGGCCCAGGAGATGTTGGCGTTCCGGCTTGTTGAAACTCCCGCCTTCCTGGACCTGATGGCAACTGCGGCACCTCGCTATGCCGTCCCTAGCCGTCACTACTTCTCCCGGTGTGCCGTCCCCGCCTTGCACCAGCACGTGTCACTCAACATCAGGCGGGCCCTTAGTTCCGCGCTTTGCACAAAGGTCCACTTGACCACCGACGCGTGGACAAGTGCATGCGGACAGGGACGCTACATTTCACTGACGGCACACTGGGTGAATGTAGTTGAGGCTGGGACTGCTTCCCAAACTGGCCCGGTGTACCTCGTCTCCCCGCCTAACATTCCTGGCAGGGACACGAGAAGAACACCCCCCTCCTCCTCCTCCTCTACCGCCTCCTCCTCCGCCACCGCCTCCTCCTCCGCCACCGCCTCCTCCTCCGCTGTTAGATTGACCCCAGCTACGAGTTGGAAACGTTGCAGCACTGGCGTTGGTAGACGTCAGCAGGATGTGCTGAAGCTGATCAGCTTGGGGGACAGACAGTACACTGCCTCCGAGGTGAGGGATGCCCTCCTCGATGAGACGGCAATATGGTTTGAGCCGCTGCACCTGGGCCCAGGCATGGTCGTTTGTGATAACGGCCGGAACCTGGTAGCAGCTCTGGAGCTTGCCGGACTCCAACATGTTCCATGCCTGGCCCACGTCTTCAACCTAGTGGTGCAACGTTTCCTAAAGAGCTACCCCAATGTTCCAGAGCTACTGGTGAAAGTGCGGCGCATGTGCGCCCACTTTCGCAAGTCGACAGTAGCCGCTGCTAGCTTAAAATCTCTCCAGCAACGCCTGCATGTGCCACAACACCGGCTTTTGTGCGACGTCCCCACACGCTGGAACTCAACGTTTCAGATGTTGAATAGAGTGGTTGAGCAGCAGAGACCTTTGATGGAATACCAGCTACAAAACCCTAGGGTGCCACAAAGTCAGCTGCCTCAGTTTCTCATCCATGAGTGGCCATGGATGAGAGACCTTTGTGACATCCTACGGGTGTTTGAGGAGTCCACAAGGAGGGTGAGCTCTGAGGATGCGATGGTGAGCCTTACAATCCCGCTCTTGTGTGTTCTGAGAGAATCCCTGATTGACATCAGGGATAACTCAGATCACACAGAGGAGTCAGGGATAGCATCCGATCCGTCACAGCTGGAGAGTAGGTCCACACATCTGTCCGCTTCATCGCGTTTAATGGAGGAGGAGGAGGAGGAGGAGGAAGAAGAGTTGTCCGATGATGTGATGGTGATACAGGAGGCTTCCGGGCAACTTCGAATCGTCCCATTGTTGCAGCGCGGATGGGTAGACATGGAGGATGAGGAGGAAATGGAGATTGAACTTTCCGGTGGGGCCAGAGGAGTCATGCCAACTAACACTGTGGCAGACATGGCTGAGTTCATGTTGGGGTGCTTTACAACCGACAAGCGTATTGTCAAAATCATGGAGGACAACCAGTACTGGATCTTTGCTATCCTTGACCCCCGATATAAAAACAACATCTCGTCTTTTATTCCGGTAGAGGGGAGGGCCAATCGCATCAATGCTTGCCACAGGCAATTGGTGCAGAATATGATGGAGATGTTTCCAGCATGTGACGTTGGCGTCAGGGAGGACAGTTCCTCCAGTAGGCGACCAAGTTCTCACCGGTCCACACAAACGAGGGGCACACTGTCTAAGGTCTGGGACACCTTGATGGCACCCCCTCGCCAAAGTGCCGCCACAGAGGGTCCTAGTGTCACCAGGCGTGAGAAGTATAGGCGCATGTTGCGGGAATACCTTTCCGACCACAGCCCTGTCCTCTCCGACCCCTCTGCGCCCTACACGTTTTGGGTGTCGAAGTTGGACCTGTGGCTTGAACTTGCCCTATATGCCTTGGAGGTGCTGTCCTGTCCTGCCGCCAGCGTCCTATCTGAGAGGGTGTTCAGTGCAGCCGGTGGCATCATCACTGACAAGCGCACCCGTCTGTCAGCTGAGAGTGCCGACCGGCTCACTTTGATAAAAATGAACCACCACTGGATAGAGCCTTCATTTTTGTGCCCACCTGTGTAAAGCACCCCAACATGAAACTCCATGTCTGTACTCAACCTCTCCAATTCCTCCGCATCCTCATACTCATCCACCATAAGCGTTGCACAATTCTGCTAATACTAGGCTCCCTCCAACATGATTTCCCCCAACTCTGCTGGTTAGAGGCTCCCTCCACCCTGCTTTCCCACAACTCTGCTGGTTAGAGGCTCCCTCCACCCTGATTTCCCCCAACTCTGCTGGTTAGAGGCTCCCTCCACCCTGATTTCCACCAACTCTGCTGGTTAGAGGCTCCCTCCACCCTGATTTCCCCCAACTCTGCTGGTTAGAGTCTCCGTCCACCCTGCTTTCCCACAACTCTGCTGGTTAGAGGCTCCCTCCACCCTGATTTCCCACAACTCTCCTGGTTAGAGGCTCCCTCCACCCTGATTTCCCCCAACTCTGCTGGTTAGAGGCTCCCTCCACCATGAATTGGTCCAAACTGGGGTTTTTAGAGGCTCCCTCCACCATGAATTGGTCCAAAATGGGTTTTTTAGAGGCTCCCTCCACCATGAATTTGCCCAAACTGGTGTTTTTAGAGGCTCCCTCCACCATGAATTTGCCCAAACTGGGCTGTTTAGAGGCTCCCTCCACCATGAATTGGTCCAAACTGGGGTTTTTAGAGGCTCCCTCCACCATGAATTGGTCCAAACTGGGGTTTTTAGAGGCTCCCTCCACCATGAATTGGTCCAAACTGGGCTGGTTAGAGGCTCCCTCCACCATAAATTGGTCCAAACTGGGTTTTTTAGAGGCTCCCTCCACCATGAATTGGTCCAAACTGGGCTGGTTAGAGGCTCCCTCCACCATGAATTAGTCCAAACTGGGGTTTTTAGAGGCTCCCTCCACCATGAATTGGTCCAAACTGGGGTTTTTAGAGGCTCCCTCCACCATGAATTGGTCCAAACTGGGTTTTTTAGAGGCTCCCTCCACCATGAATTGGTCCAAACTGGGCTGGTTAGAGGCTCCCTCCACCATGAATTGGTCCAACCTGGGGTTTTTAATGGCTCCATCCACCATGAATTGGTCCAAACTGGGCTGGTTAGAGGCTCCCTCCACCATGAATTGGTCCAAACTGGGTTTTTAGAGGCTCCCTCCACCATGAATTGGTCCAAACTGGGCTGGTTAGAGGCTCCCTCCACCATGAATTGGTCCAAACTGGGTTTTTTAGAGGCTCCCTCCACCATGAATTGGTCCAAACTGGGGTTTTTAGAGGCTCCCTCCACCATGAATTGGTCCAAACTGGGGTTTTTAGAGGCTCCCTCCACCATGAATTGGTCCAAACTGGGGTTTTTAGAGGTTCCCTCCACCATGAATTTGCCCAAACTGGGCTGTTTAGAGGCTCCCTCCACCATGAATTGATCCAAACTGGGGTTTTTAGAGGCTCCCTCCACCATGAATTGGTCCAAACTGGGGTTTTTAGAGGCTCCCTCCACCATGAATTGGTCCAAACTGGGCTGGTTAGAGGCTCCCTCCACCATAAATTGGTCCAAACTGGGTTTTTTAGAGGCTCCCTCCACCATGAATTGGTCCAAACTGGGGTTTTTAGAGGCTCCCTCCACCATGAATTGGTCCAAACTGGGTTTTTTAGAGGCTCCCTCCACCATGAATTGGTCCAAACTGGGCTGGTTAGCGGCTCCCTCCACCATGAATTTGCCCAAACTGGGCTGTTTAGAGGCTCCCTCCACCATGAATTGGTCCAAACTGGGGTTTTTAGAGGCTCCCTCCACCATGAATTGGTCCAAACTGGGGTTTTTAGAGGCTCCCTCCACCATGAATTGGTCCAAACTGGGCTGGTTAGAGGCTCCCTCCACCATGAATTGGTCCAAACTGGGTTTTTTAGAGGTTCCCTCCACCATGAATTGGTCCAAACTGGGCTGGTTAGAGGCTCCCTCCACCATGAATTGGTCCAAACTGGGTTTTTTAGAGGCTCCCTCCACCATGAATTGGTCCAAACTGGGGTTTTAGAGGCTCCCTCCACCATGAATTGGTCCAAACTGGGGTTTTTAGAGGCTCCCTCCACCATGAATTGGTCCAAACTGGGGTTTTTAGAGGCTCCCTCCACCATGAATTTGCCCAAACTTGGCTGTTTAGAGGCTCCCTCCACCATGAATTGGTCCAAACTGGGGTTTTTAGAGGCTCCCTCCACCATGAATTGGTCCAAACTGGGCTGGTTAGAGGCTCCCTCCACCATGAATTGGTCCAAACTGGGGTTTTTAGAGGCTCCCTCCACCATGAATTGGTCCAAACTGGGTTTTTTAGAGGCTCCCTCCACCATGAATTGGTCCAAACTGGGCTGGTTAGCGGCTCCCTCCACCATGAATTTGCCCAAACTGGGCTGGTTAGAGGCTCCCTCCACCATGAATTTGCCCAAACTGGGGTTTTTAGAGGCTCCCTCCACCATGAATTGGTCCAAACTGGGGGTTTTAGAGGCTCCCTCCACCATGAATTGGTCCAAACTGGGGTTTTTAGAGGCTCCCTCCACCATGAATTTGCCCAAACTGGGCTGTTTAGAGGCTCCCTCCACCATGAATTGGTCCAAACTGGGGTTTTTAGAGGCTCCCTCCACCATAAATTGGTCCAAACTGGGGTTTTTAGAGGCTCCCTCCACCATGAATTGGTCCAAACTGGGGTTTTTAGAGGCTCCCTCCACCATGAATTGGTCCAAACTGGGTTTTTAGAGGCTCCCTCCACCATGAATTGGTCCAAACTGGGGTTTTTAGAGGCTCCCTCCACCATGAATTGGTCCAAACTGGGTTTTTTAGAGGCTCCCTCCACCATGAATTGGTCCAAACTGGGCTGGTTAGAGGCTCCCTCCACCATGAATTGGTCCAAACTGGGTTTTTTAGAGGCTCCCTCCACCATGAATTGGTCCAAACTGGGGGTTTTTAGAGGCTCCCTCCACCATGAATTTGCCCCAACTCTGCTGGTTAGAGGCTCAATCCACCCTGATTTTCAAAACAAATGTTGGTGCCAACCTCAACTTACTACAAGGGCCAAATTAACTGCTGGTGACAAGCTCTCCTCACTGCAAGTGCCAAATACACATGTTTCAAGGTGTTTTCCTACTGTCAGAGAGGTGGTATTGAGTGTGTAAAGTGTGTAGTTGTTAGGCTGTGATGTTGGGGTAATAGAGGGTCTTTGGTGTGTTAGATGCCCCCAGACATGCTTCCCCTGCTGTCCCAGTGTCATTCCAGAGGTGTTGGCATCATTTCCTGGGGTGTCATAGTGGACTTGGTGACCCTCCAGACACGGATCTGGGTTTCCCCCTTAACGAGTATCTGTTCCCCATAGACTATAATGGGGTTCGAAACCCGTTCGAACACACGAACATTGAGCGGCTGTTCGAATCGAATTTCGAACCTCGAACATTTTAGTGTTCGCTCGTCTCTATTACAAAATAATCACTAAAAAAGATAGGAGTGCACCGTATGCCCTATATTTAATGCGGCCCTGTATTCCCTGCTCATATAATACCGCCAGACAGTTCACCTATACCACCGTATCATATCCAGGGGCCCCTCCAGATGTTTTGAGAGAGTTGGAGAATAACAGAGGGGCCTTGAGCCTCCTTGTGCACTTAGGCCCATGTATATCTGCCCTCCCCGCAGCCCCTGGAGCTATGATCTCCTCATTACACAATATACACATTTACATATATCTGCCATATATTGGAGCATTTGTTGGTGCGGTCATGCATTTGGTGTAACTGCTACCTCTGTCTTACTTATCATTATAGGCTCCTAGATCACAAAATATTATTATATACAGTAAAAAAAAGAAAAACAATTTACACAATCTTTTTTTTTTTTTTTTTTTTATTTACATTTTTTTTTTTTTTAGGAAGAATTTGCCATGGAATAAAGTATATGGCACCATCCGGGTCTGGAGCTGCCGTGTCCTGTAACGGATTGTAGTTCAGGCTGTTCTTTTTCCAGGCTTGGATATTCTTTCTGGATAGAAAAAGATAAAATGTTATTATTTCTATGTTACATGTCACATACATCTGATAGGGCGGAGGGAAAAGATGAAATATAGATGGCTTACCTTCCATTATTTTGGGATGTCTCTGTTCATAGCCCTTCATGGGGCTTCATTGGAAGCAGTGGTTACGGCACAGGGGGCACTGAGAGTGAGAGCGGAGCCAGGTCGAGATGCAACCCTGATGAAAGTTATGAGTACAGGGAAGCTCTGTGACTCGCTCTCCAATCTCATATTCAGTCATACAGATTACACATGACTGGGCCTCCTCCTGAGATATTACCTCTCTAGTGGGTAAGTTCTGAATCTGCAGAGTTCTTCTGCTGGGCGGACGCCGCCGTCTCTCCTGCCAGAGTAGATATTGTGCATGTGGTTCAAGTGGTTGCCCCTGTGGCATTGCCGGTGACGTTGGGGTCATCCCACCCATGTCCAGCAGCTGAATGAATCTACTGAATGCACGGGTTGCAGGGTAGGAGTATACAGGAGATCTGCTTGGAATTGGATCCTCAGGGGGTGGAACCGGATTTGGCCGTTGAAATTCAGTGGTGTCAGCTGTGGATCCACTTGCTGGACGGCTGCTATCACTGCTACTCTCTCCTATTATTCTGGAGGGCTCTGCAGGGGCGGGTCTTAATGGAGAGCGGCTTCTTTCCCTGCTCTCTTCTAGTCCTCTGTGCTGTGGAGGAGCTCTGTCGCGTCTCCCTGTCCTCGCAGTGATAGGATTCCTGCTTCTTTGATGTCCAGTAGAAGGTTCTCCACGATGTCCTAGGGATGACCTCAGTCTATGGACAATTGCTGCCTGACCTGTAAATATATAAAGGTAACACATTTAGCCCATAGGAATGGATCCTGTTATTGCTAAGGGTTTTGAGGAGAAGAGACCCCAGTATAGTTAAGTTCAACAGTAACCTGAATAAAGATATATATCATTCACTGGATGAAGGGACGCCATCAACTAATATTGGACAAACTGGGCCCCATAATCACAAAACAATAAGTCGTCTGAATTTTTTTTTTTATTCCCAATAAATAAATAAAAGAACTCCCAGCAATGTTAAATCTCCAATGCTAAGGGCTAGTTCACACGTAAAAACTGCCTGGCTTATTTTGGTCCCGAAAAAAAACGCTTCCTAATTAGGAAGCGGTTTTTTTTACCTTGAGGCGTTTTTTGGAGCGTTTCTGGAGCAGTTTTTTCAGAAAATGACAGGCGGTTTTCCCCTCCCCTAAAGTGAATAATGAAAGCTAGCAGTCTCCATAGACCACCATTGTATGGAGGCAGGTTTTGAGGTGAAATCTGCTGTCAAAATCTGCCTCATTGCCCCCCGTGTGAACTAGCCCTAACGGTTCCGCTGCTCATAGTGTATAGTAATCATACAGGGACCAAAACAATAATAATCTAATGGGGATTTATAGAGATTAGAAGCCTAATCTAATGCCAAACAAAGATCTTTGGGAGATATAATTGCCCAACCTGATAATCGCGGGGATTAATGCATGTCCATAGCATATGCCATTAAGAACAACAGGGAGGCATAGAAGGCACTCTCCCCAGTAAACACTAACCCCAATGGGCTGTTAGTTCCCTAAATTAACTGGAAACACAAGCAACAGCCTCTCCCTGTCATAGACTTATATGTGCGCTGGCCACCAAGGATTAAAGCCCATAAGTTCCCTCTCCACACAGGTGAGCGCTAGCTTTCCCCCAACCAGGGCCGCACCTCTGAGGCGAGGTCACGCAGCCGCCTCAGGCAGCACTTTCAAAGGGGCGGTAATTTTACCAGTTTATTTTTTTCCTTATTTTTTCTCTTAACCAGCCCAAGACAGGATGCCCTGAAAACAGATCTGAGCAGTAATGTCCCAGAAGTCACGTGGGGATGTCACGTCTGGGACATTGCCATAAAGTCCTGAAGCCTGTGCTAGGAGTAACAATGGATCCCGGAGAGGTGAGTTACACTGTTTATTATGCTTCTTCACCTCCCCTGAGTCTCTGATTATTATACTCCAGGGTCTGAAAAGACCCCAGGGTATAATAATAGCGGCAGTTTCTCTCGGGGTTAGCCTTGTTTGTTCCGCTGCCCGTTCAAAGAGGGTAACCTCTCGCCAGAAATCTATTCAGCAAAATCTCACTTTGCTGATCATATTGATATGTGAATTCCATGGCTTGACCATTTATTCGGGCCTACACAGGAGTGGGTTGCCGCGATAGAAAGCTGATGCTGCATCGGCATTTCGTCGCGGAATGTTCAAATGGAATGTTCCGTGAAAAAGATATGAAGGTCACAGCTCTTAATATAGAAAAAATGATAATAATTTAGAAGTGCACTACTCACGTGTCAGAGCCGTCAGCGTTGTAGCAGGATTCCAAAAGATCGGTGCACGGATAATGGCTCTCTCGGCTAAGCCAAAATGCAGCAACAGGAAAAGACAAAAGGATATATCCAGCACTCGGAATCCGGCCTAATAAAGATAAAACTTAACTTTTATTAAGAAATGGTCATTCTTCCATTAAAAAATTATGATCATACAAGGGACATTAGCTTACCCCTCGTATGATCAAAAAAATTTTAATGGAAGAATGACCAATTCTTAATAAAAGTTAAGTTTATTTTTATTAGGCCGGATTCCGAGTGCTGGATATATCCTTTTGTCTTTTCCTGTTGCGGAATGTTCCGTGACCTTTTCCTCCGTGTGAACATACCCTTAGAGTGGGGGGTTTAACGTTGTTGGGATTTCTTTTATTGATTTATTGGGAATAACAGTTATGTTTTAGACGGGTTATTGTTTTGTGATTATGGGGCCCAGTTTGTCAAATTGCCTGAATAAAGAACTTCTGTTTTCTATCATGGGCAGGGGTGGAATTCGGAGGAAAGTAAAACCCACCCCAAACGACTAGGAATGGAAAATGTGCTGTTTACCCTGAAACATTGCTCAGCAGAGCCCAGGGATAACTCCTCCCAGGAAATCTCCTCTAGGGTGGGGGGAATATTGTCTCTCTCTTCCTGAACAATTCACTTACCTTGATTCTCCGGTCGGCGCAGCCATGTATCATTGTCAGCTATCAGCTGACGCAGCTCTCGGGCGCTCATGGCTTAGTTACCAAGGCGGATCTGATGAAATATTAGAGAACTAAGTTCTCAGGTGGCTCCGATATTACTGGGCCCTGATCACAGATCAGTAAGAATGAATGGAAGTAATCACTAGATATGTAGTACAAACTAGTTCGCTCTTCCAGAACCAAAGTGAAGTGTCAGCAAAAGCATCAACTCAAGAAATGGCTGTGATGTCAGAGCGCTCAGGGTTTATATACCCTCAGGGTTCCGTTATGACATCATCATATGCAAATATGTGCATTATGACATCATCATATGCAAATATGTGCATTATGACATCATCATATGCAAATGTGAACAGAACCTCACATAATAGGTAAGCAGATCCTAGTTTTATGACATCACAGAAGTAAGGTCATGTGACTGTGTGTGTGTGTGCAAAAATAAAAAATAATAATAATAATAATAATAATAATAATAATAATAATAATAATTTGAATTAAAATCTGGATGTGGCTATTTCTAGGTACCGTACCTATGAACTCCTGGCTATTTTTAGGTACCATCCGTGTACCGTGCCTATAAACTTAAATGAACTGCAGATGTATCATATTTATCCCAGTAAATTTTCACTTTATTAAGACATTTATGTTACAATGGCTAATCTTCCTCGCACTGCGGACATCCATCCACTCTATAACAATCTTCATGTAGTGTGGAACAACAAGAAAAACAAGTTGTCAATTTTTTAGACTTTTTCCCCAAATCAAAGTGGCAAATCAGACATTTCTCTATTTCCTTGCAATTTTTTTGTGTTTTCGTTGTTTCCCTTTTTCTCCTCTTTGTGGATACCTTCAGCCTGAAAAGGTACAACTACCTGCGGACGCGCAGATGAAGATTTGCAGCTTGTAGAAGGTGGTGTATTTCCATCAACTATATCCGGAACATTTGAAGTCTCAGCACCTGCAACATCTTGATGTACAGACTGGTTATATGACAAGCTGGGTTGTAATAACGAAGAACCTCGTCTGGCATTGTTTTGGATAACCTTGATTTCTTCCAAGTAGTTTAGAAAGGTTGAAGTTCCGTGATTAGATAAAATATCCGCCAACTGAGTTAGGGATTGGAACGCCAGATTGTACTTAGCAGTACTACTGAGTGGTTCTTCGTCAATAGTCTCTTGTTCTTCCACAGCACAATATAAATCAAATTCTGTGTCTTCAAAACTAGGCTCAATTTGCAAATTTTCCCAGTATTTTTTGTGGAAGCAGTTCCTATCATACAAAGGGATTGATTCGGTTTCTCTCATTAACCACATGAGGACCGCCGTACGTAAATTTACAGCCTCATGTGCTGGGATCCGCCGACAATTGAAGGTGATGGGCATCCCCCGCGGCGAGATCGGGGGGTGCCGATGTCAGTAAAAGGTAGTCTGGGGTCTGGCCAGTGACCCCAGACTACCGGAGCCCCCACATACCTGGTGATCCTGCCAGGCGATGGAGGAAGTGAGCGATGTGTCTCACTTCCTCTGTAGCTTACAGGATACGAGCAGGCTCATGTCCTGCTCGTGTCCTGTCTGCTATTGTGCAGAATCAGTTGATGCTTTCATCAAAGCATCAACTGATTCAAGTGTCCTAAAGGGATACATGAAAAAGTAAAAAAAAAAGTAAAAAAACAAAAAAATAAAGTGTATGAAAAAAGTAATAAAGTTATAAAGACCAAAAATCTCTTTTTTTCTATACAAAATGAATTATATAAATAAGCACTAAAAATAAAAAAAGCAAAGCATATTTGGTATCGCCGCGTGCGTAACAACCTGTACAATAAAACTGAAATAATATTTAATGTACACAATGAACGTCGGGAAAAAAAACATGGAAAAAACTTTCCGGAAGTAATGATTTCTTGCCATCTCATCCTACAAAATATGCTATAAAAAGTGATCAAAAAGTCATAGGCACCCCACAACAGTGCCAATAAAAAGCGCACATTGTCCCGCAAAAAATAAGCCCTCAACCAGCACTGTCAATTGAAAAATAAAAATGTTACGCCTCTCAGAAGATGGCGATGCAAAAAACATTGATTTATGTCCCCAAATGTGTTTTTATTCTACAGAATTAGTATCGCATAAAAAAATAACATAAATGAGGTATCGCCGTAAACGTACCGACCCGCAGAATAAAGGTCACATGTCGCTTATACTGTACGCTGCATGACGCAAAATTTAAAATGTGAAACTCAATGCCAGGATTGATTTTTTTTTTTTTTTTTTTAATCCAGCAAGAAAGAGTTAATAAAATGTATTCAGTAAGTTGTAGGCACCCAAAGATGGTGTCATTACAAAATGCATCTCATCCCGCAAACAACAAGCCCTTATATGGCCGCGTCACCATAAAAATAAAGAAAATATAGCATCTAATAATGTGAAGACAAAAACCCGCAAAAATCGCCAAATCATTAGAACACGACTGGCTGCGGCAGGTAGGGAATATATAAGCTGTGCGAGCGAATATCAGGGGACACCCCAGATTTACAGCTTATGAGGGAAAAGACACCAGAAGTGACCCCCAAAGTGACCCCCAGAGCAACTCCCCCAATCATAGGAGCTACTGGGACATATTAGGGAATTTGGTGTCTGCAATGTCCTCCGCACCTCTTATATATTCCCTCTTCGCCATCCGCTGTGCAGTCACGTCCGGGATACTAATACTCACTACACCCCCTGAGAAATTCTTTGAGGGGTGCAGTTTTCAAAATTAGGTCACTCCTTTGGGGAATCCACTTTTCTGGTACCTTACTGGCTCTACAAACATGACATGGCGTTCAGATACCAAACATCTGAATCTGTGCTGCAAAAGCCGCATCGCGCTCCTTCCCTTCTGCGCCCTGCTGTGCGCCCAAACTGCAGTTTATGCCACATGTATGACACATGTATGACACTGCTGTACCCCGGATAACGTATGTAATGTCATTTGTGGGTATAAACTGATATTAGGGCACAGCTGGACACAGAAGGGAAGAAGGGTTATTGGGTTTTTGGAGCGCAGACGGTTTGGTTTTTGGATGCCATGACACTTTTGCAGAGCTGAAACACCAGTAAAGTGGAATCCCCTGATATGTGACCTTATTTTGGAAACTACACCCCTGAAGGATTTATCCAGGGGTACAGAGAGCATTTTTAACCCCCAAGTGTTGCTATAACTTATTATCCATAAATGAATATGAAGCGAGGTGAGAGGTGAAAATAACAATTTTTCCAGGAATCTGTCATTTCAGTGCCTAACATGTTGTGCCCGCCTTGTATCAGAGATGAACGCTCTAAAAGCTGTTGTGCCCGGGATACCCGCTTACCAGTTTTTGGAGTGTGTATCTCTGCTGACATAAGTTGGGCACAACATATCGGGCACTAAAATGGCGAATCTCTGGAAAAATTTCATTTTTAACTTCTCTATCAGTTGCGATTTCATTTCTGGAAACTAAATAAATGCAACACTCAAGGGTTAAAAATTCTCGCTACGCCACTTGATAGATCCCATCAGTGGGGTAGTGTCCAAAATAGGGTGACATGTCTGCGGATTCCACTTTATTGACAATTCAGGGGCTTTGCAAAAGTGGCATGATGTCCAAAAACCAAACTGTGCTCCAAAAACCAAAATAGCGCTCCTTCCCTTCTGTGTCCGGCTGTGCCCAAACAGCCATTTCTACCCACATATGGCATTAAGTCCGTTATCCGGGGTACACCAGTGTCATACATGTCGGCATACACCGCTATTTGGGTACCCAGCAGGGTGCAGATGTGAAGGAACGCTATGTGCTTTTGGAGTGCAGATTTAGATTCTTCGTTTTTGGACACCATGTCACATTTGCAGAGACCCTAAAATTGCCCCTACAAAATGGGGTCACTTCTTGGTGAATTCCAGTTTACTGGCACCTCCAGGGCTCTGCAAAAACAACATGGTGCCCAGAGGGTCCCTCTAAATATGTACCCCAAAAGCTAAAACACACAGTGGTCGTTCCCTTCTGAGCCCTACTGTGTGCCCAAGCAGCAGTTTACACCCACATATATAATTTTTTAACCCCCGGGATGGCCCCTTAATAGTTTTAGGAGTGCAGGTCTCTGACAACACAAAGTGGGTGCAACGTGTTGGGCACTGAAATGGCATATTTTTAAAAATTTCAATTTTCATTTTGTACATTAATTTTTGGGAAGCATTTTAGGCTCAAAATGATAATACCCCTTGATACATTCCTTGACAGGTGTAGTTTCTAAAATGGGGTCACTTTTGAGGGGTTTCCATTGTATTGGTACTTTAGGGGCTCAGCAAATGCGATATGGCACCAGAAAACTATTCCAGCAAAATCTGCCCTCCAAAATCCAAATAGCGCTCTTTCCATTCTGAGCCCCACCATGTACCCATACAGCAGATTATGGCCACATATGGGGTATTGCCGTGTTCAGAAAAAATTGTGTAACAAACTGTGGAAGGCTTTTAATTCTTAAACTACTTGCAAAATTAAAACTATGGCGCTAAATGGACGATTTATTGGGAAAAAAAAGTAATTTTTCATTTTCATGTCCCAATGTTAATAAAATCTGTGAAACACCTGTGAGGCCAAAATACTCACTCTACCCCTAGATAAATTCTATGAGGGGTGTAGTTTCCAAAATGGGGTCACTTTTAGGGGGTTTCCACTGTATTGGTACTTTAGGGGCTCTACAAATGCGACATGGGACCTGAAAACTATTCCAGCAAAATCTGCCCTTCAAAAGCCAAATAGCCCTCTTTCCATTCTGAGCCCCGCCATGTTCCCATACAGCAGATTATGGCCACATATGGGGTATTGCCGTGTTCAGGAGAAATTGTGTAACGAACTTTAGGGAGCTTTTTCTCCTTTATCCTCTTGTGAAAATTAAAAATTTGGGGCTAAATTGACAGTTTATTGGAAAAAAAGTAATTTTTCATTTTCATGGCCCAATGTTAATAAAATCTGTGAAACAGCTGTAGGGTCAAAATGCTCACTCTACCCTTTGATATGTTCTGTGGGGGGTGTAGTTTCCCAAATGGGGTCACTTTTAGGGGGTTTCCACTGTATTGGTTCTCTAGGGGCTCTGCTAATGCGACATGGCACCTAAAAATAATTCCAGCAAAATCTGCCATCCAAAAGCCAAATAGCGCTCCTTCCATTCTGAGTCCTGCCATGTACCCATATAGCATACTATGGCCACATATGGGGTATTTCCGTGTTCAGGAGAAATTGTTTAACAAACTGTGGGGGGCTTTTACTCCTTTAACCCCTTGTGAAAATGAAAACTTTGGAGATAAAGTGACATTTTAGTAATGTTTCATTTACACATCCCAATGGTAGTAAAATCTGTGAAACAACTGTAGGGTGAAAATGCTGACTATACCCCTTGATGAATTCTGTGAGGGGTGTGGATTCTAAAATGGGGTCACTTTTGGGGGTTTCCATTGTTTTGGTATTCTAGGGTCTCTGCAAATGAGGCATGGTGCCTGAAAATTATTCCAGCAAAATCTGCTGTTTAAACACCCAGTGTCGCTTCTTCCCTTCCATGCACTGCCGTGTGCCCAAAAATCAGTTTACACCCACATGTGGGGTATTTCTGTGTACGGGAGAAATTGCACAATAAACTGTCAGATGCATTTTCTCCTTTAACCCTTTTTGAATGTGTTAATTTTAGGTCTAAATGAATGTATTAATGAAAAAAAATGAAATGTCTAAATTTCACTGCCATATTATTTCTATTCTTATGAAATGCTTAAAGAGTTAAAAAAACATCCCAAATGCTGTTTTGAATAATTTGAGGGGTGCAGTTTTGAAAATGGGGTGATTTATGGGGGTTTCTATTATACAGGCCTTTATAATTACTTTCAGAACTGAAGTGGTCCCTAAAAAATTGGTTTGGAGAATTTTCTTGTAAATCTGGAAAATCGCTGTTACACTTGGAAGCCTTGTGACGTCCAAAATAAATTAAAAGACAATCAAAAGATGATGCCGATATAAACCAGAGATATGGGAGATAATATTTATTCATGTATTTGGATGGTATAACTATCTGCCTGAAAAGTAGAAAATTTCACATTTTGAAAATTGCAATTTTTTTCAAATTTCCATCAAATTTCCTAGTTTTTTTTATAAATAAATACAAAAATATTGATTAGTGTTTACAACTAACATGAAGTATAATGTGTTACGAAAAAAACAATCTCAAAATCACTTGTGTAAGTTAAAGCGTCTCAAAGTTATTGCCATTTAAAGTGATACATGTCAGTTTTGAAAAAAAAGGCCTGGTCTTTAACATACTTTTGGGCCCGGTCCTTAACCGGTTAAAAGCATGTGTCTGCATGGAACACAATATTGTAGCCGGAAACTGCAGTTACACAAGTTAACAGAACTGTCGTAAGCTTTTGAGTGATCGCCATTGCATGTTTCGATTACGGAATTCTACAAAATTTGCAAATTTGGCTTCATCGTTTGAAAACTCTTTAGAACTTTGCAAAAGAACCGTACACCAACTTCTGTAATTTCCTGCGATGCTGAATCAAGGTGAGTTTGCAATGGCGGATCGATTATTCTAAATGCTTTAAGCGACTGTTGAATCTGTTTATGCTGTAATCAGTTATCTATGAACGTTATGAGTTCTTTCATGCAAATAGTCACTGTTGGTAAGCTTCGAAACTTTTCCTGAAGATTAGAGATGAGCAAACGGCGTTCGATCGAATAAGTATTCAATCGAATATCATGGCGTTCGATGTATTCGTTCACAATCGAATACCAGGCCGCATACACAGTAAAAATTCGTATCCCCTCCCACTTTCCCTGGTGTGTTTTTTGCACCAATAACTGTGCAGGGGAGGTGGGACAGAAATTACGACAATGGAGGCAGTGAAAAAAATAGAAAAAAACCATTGTCTGCCGAAAACATGTGCCCTCCCATTCATAAGAACGGCCGCTGCCCTATTCGACATTTTTGCCGTCAGACATATGGAGAGAAACATATCTGCTGAGGGCTAGATAGAAATTAGCTTCATATAGGCAGGTAAGAAGTAATGAAGAAAGCCACCAGCTCTTCTCAGAGCTATACACTGTAGGGACATCAGTCCAGCTTTCCCCGGACGGTGGAAAACAGGGACACACAACAGATACAACTTCATATATAGCGGAGAAACAGCTTTCATTTTTAGCTGTCCGCACACAGAATAGCCGGAATCCATAGCAGTGACTAATTCATATAGAGATGAAAAAAGCCCTGAATTTATTTTTATTTATTTTTTTTATTTTTTTTTTTTTGGGGGGGGCTGAAAAATAGCAGCAATCCACAGAAATTACAAGTTCATAAAGCTGGAAAAAGCCTTGAATTTTGGGGGGCCTGAAACATAGCAGCAATCCACAGCAGTTACTTCTTGCTACATACGTGCTAAGCAGCTTTTCAGGCTGTGTAACCCCAAAACAAGGATACAGAGCAATTAGTTCAGGCTATGTACGCTCAATCCAGATATTCAGGGTGTGTACCCCCAAAACCTAGGTGGGAGACCCAGAAATTCAGTCACGCTATATCAGCTCAATCCAATTTTTAAGGGTCTACCCCCAAAAGCTAAGTGTGATACACAGCAATTCAGTCAGGCTGTATCAGCTCAATCCAATTTTTTTTTTCAATCCAATATTGTTTGCTCTCCATGATGTGAACTATGCCTTTGTCTCTTGAAAAGCAACCCAACATGAAGTCAGCCATGTGTGCCAGTGTGTTACTTGGCATGACTTTGCTACCCCCAACTGTAAGGGTCACTCTCCATTTCCTCCATTTTTCACTCCCCTTCACACCATCCATGCTGAAGCAATGGGATGCACTAAAATGCACTCTCAAGCCTCGTGTGGGACAGTGACATGAAATGCCACTTCATCCCCCTCATCTTCCTCCACCAGCCAACGGTGCGAAGATGTCAGGAGTGCGCTATGAATGTTTTCTGCCTAGTAGAGGCTACTTCTCACTTACGAAAATGGCCGCACTTTGACCAGTATATCAGGCACAATGGTGTAGGTTTCAAAGAACCTTTGCACCAACAAGTTGAAAATGTGGGCCATGTGTGGACCGTGTTTGAGTCTGGCAAGCTCCAGATCTGCTACAAGGTTCCGGCCATTATCACATATGCAAAAATGCCTGGCCCCAGGTGCAGCAGGGAAAAACACATTGCCATCTCAGCCAGGATGGCATCCCTGACCTCGGAGGCAGTGTGCTGTCTGTCCCCCAAGCTGATGAGCTTCAGCACGTCCTGCTGACATCTCCCCACGCCAGTGTTACAGCGTTTCCAGTTTGTAGCTGGGGTGGAGGTTGCAGCGCAGTAGGCTTTCAGATAACCCGTGGTATGAATTTTGGGCTGGGAGAGGAGATAGGCCACCCCAGTTTGCACACCCGGCCCAGACTCCCCTACATTCATCCTGCCTGTCATTAAAGATAAGCAGCATCCCTGACCACAGGCGCTTGTCCATGCGTCGGTGGTCAAGTGGACCTTGCAGCAAAGCGCGGAGCTCTGGGCCCGACTGATGTAATGGGACACGTGCAGGCGCAAGGCAGGGACAGCAATCCAAGAGAAGTGGTAACGGCTAGGCCCAGCATAGGGAGGTGCCCCAGCTGCCATCTGGTGACGGAAGGCCTGTGTATGCAGAAGCATAAACGTCAACATCTCCAGGGCCAGCAGTTTTTCGATGATGCAATTAAAGCCTTGGGCATGTGGGTGGCTTGCGCTGTACTTCTGCCTGCAATGAAACGCCTGGGAGATGGGGAGTGGCTGGGAAGAAGCGCATGATGGTGCAGGCCAAAAGGGTGGATCAGCGTGAAGTCCCCAATGTGTCAGAGACAAATGTGTAGGTGGCTGTGTATATGGGTCAATTGAAATGTATAAGTCTGTACTCTTATCCAAAGTTGTGGATAAAAAGTCCAGTCATGTACATTACAGCTTAGTAACTCAATGTGCCTCATATTAATAGCAGTTAACCCCATCATGTTCCGCACATTAACCCCTGTGTGCTTTACATAAGGGACACTGATATGTGAGAGACATGGAGGTAATAAGTGAACATCTTCATTATATAGGTCCCTTATTAGTACCTCCATATGTCTCACACATCAGTAACCCTTATGTGAGCCACATAGGGGTTAATGTGAGGGATATGATGGGGTTAACTGCTATTAATGTGAGCCACATGGAGTTACTAAAACTAAAGTAATAACCCCAAATGCCTGACATTAATAAGAATAGTTAGTAACACACGTACCTGGTGTTGTGTTTGCTTTCACTTTGCTCCCCGGAGCTTCCTCTCCTCCTCAGGGCTGCAGACGGCAGGAGCTCCTCCTCACGTGTAGCAGCAGGTCCAGGGAGCCCTTATCCTGTACAGTGAGAGGCTCACCTCTGATTGGTGGCAGGGAGAGAAGGGGGCGTGTCCTACACCTCAGCTCTAGCAGAGTACTGAAGGGACGCTCTCTCTTAAATTAGTGCATGAAGGTTGTGGGCTGGCTGGCGTGCCGACAAAATATGCCTCGTGTGCCAGGGGTTGCCGATCCCTGCTCTAGTGGGTAACTGCCACTATTTACTTACTGATCCCCGCCGTATCCACAGCCACCACCGTCTCCACTTCCACTTCAGCCCTCCAGGGGGCCTCCTCTGTCCCACATGATGTCGTCGCTGATGCTATTCACTAATGGGGGCAGAGACTGTGGTATTGGTGATGGGGAAGGAAATAGATTGACGGCCGTTACCTGCTGGAGTATTCCAGGAGGTAGTGGCCAAAAGTCACTATGGGTGGCCTTTACTTTCAGGGCACCTGTACATGGGGGCATATACTGTGTGGGGGGGTCAGTAACTGAGGCATTTACTATGTGGAGGGCAGTAAAGGAGGTAGAAAATTGTCCAATAACAAGGCAATATACCACTTGGGGGCCAGTAAATGGGGCGTTATAGTGTGTGGGGATATTAAAGGGAGAGTTATACTGTGTGGGAGTCACGAGACGGGCACTATACCCCATAGGTGCTGTTGGGGCCCAGGCAATTTTTGCTATGGAGCCCGTTCTTTGCTAATCGTTGCTAATCAGCAACCGCTAATAATAAACCTGAAATGTAGACAGAATTTTTTTTGTATTTGTAGATCTTGGATCTGTGTATGTAGATATATCTGAAGACGGATACTGAGTGTGACATCTATAAAATAATACCGCCAATATAATAGAATAAAAGAGCCGAAAGTTACAGGAGGAGACGTAACAAGTAGAGATGAGCGAACACTAAAATGTTCAAGGTTCGAAATTCGATTCGAACAGCCGCTCACTGTTCGAGTGGGTTTCGAACCCCATTATAGTCTATGGGGAACATATACTCGTTAAGGGGGAAACCCAAATCCGTGTCTGGAGGGTCACCAAGTCCACTATGACACCCCAGGAAATGATACCAACACCCTGGAATGACACTGGGACAGCAGGGGAAGCATGTCTGGGGGCATAAAAGTCACTTTATTTCATGGAAATCCCTGTCAGCTTTCGATTTTCGCAAGCTAACTTTTCCCCATAGGAATGCATTGGCCAGCACTGATTGGCCAGAGTACGGAATTCGACCAATCAGCGCTGGCTCTGCTGGAGGAGGCGGAGTCTAAGATCGCTGCACACCAGTCTCCATTCAGGTCCAACCTTAGACTCCGCCTCCTCCGGCAGAGCCAGCGCTGATTGGCCGAAGGCTGGCCAATGCATTCCTATTGGTAGCAGTGCTGAGCCAGTTCTGCTCAACTACACCGTGTGCCGGTCAGCCCATCTGATATAGCAGAGCCGAGTGTGCACTCCTATATC
The DNA here is from genome assembly GCF_031893055.1 of Leptodactylus fuscus. Classification (NCBI taxonomy): domain Eukaryota; kingdom Metazoa; phylum Chordata; class Amphibia; order Anura; family Leptodactylidae; genus Leptodactylus; species Leptodactylus fuscus. The sequence continues at coordinate 68,157 of NW_027440347.1, forward strand.
AGATGCATTCCTATATCAGATGGGCTGACCGGCACACTCGGCTCTGCTACATCTGATGTAGCAGAGCTGAGTGTACACACTCGGCTCTGCTATATCAGAGGGGCTGACCGGCACACGATGTAGTTGAGCAGAACTGGCTCAGCACTGCTACCAATAGGAATGCATTGACCAGCCTTCGGCCAATCAGCGCTGGCTCTGCCGGAGGAGGCAGAGTCTAAGGTCGGACCTGAATGGAGACTGGTGTGGAGCGATCTTAGACTCCGCCTCCTCCAGCAGAGCCAGCGCTGATTGGTCGAATTCTGTACTCTGGCCAATCAGCGCTGGCCAATACATACCTATGGGAAAATGTTTATGTCACAAAAATCACAATTACACACCCGATAGAGCCCCAAAAAGTTATTTTTAATAACATTCCTACCTAAATAAAGGTTATCCCTAGCTATCCCTGCCTGTACAGCTATCCCTGTCTCAGTCACAAAGTTCACATTCTCATATGACCCGGATTTGAAATCCACTATTCGTCTAAAATGGAGGTCACCTGATTTCGGCAGCCAATGACTTTTTCCGATTTTTTTCGATGTCTCCGGTGTCGTAGTTCCTGTCCCACCTCCCTTGCGTTGTTATTGGTGCAAAAAAAGCGCCAGGGAAGGTGGGAGGGGAATCAAATTTTTTGGGAGTTTGCCACGTGATGTTCGATTCGAATCGAACACATCGAACAGCCTGATATCCGATCGAACATGTGTTCGATAGAACACTGTTCGCTCATCTCTAGTAACAAGGAAATCCAGTATAAATTGTCATGTGCCCAACATCTTGCTCCTCCTGTCACTGTGGAGCTGAGCCCTGGTCTACAAGGATCCATATCCAATATGTCCTTAAAAGATGAAGTGCATACATGGATGTTTTTGTGTTTGAGTTGACTGCCCCCTACTGTCCGCCATGCGCTTATGTTTCCACATTATATGATGGTGAACGATACAATCTTTTTATTTTTAAGCTTATTTTTGACAGAATCCAGTTGTTTGAGGAACATCCAGACACCTGAGCTCTGAAATTTAGCATCTTTATTGTATTTAGATAAACCTGTACAAAACATGGAGATGCCGGGGATTGAACCCGGGGCCTCATACATGCAAAGCATGCGCTCTACCACTGAGCTACATCCCCTATATAAGAATTACATTAATGTTCTCAATTCTGAGATGAAACAACACGTTCCATTGAGCCCCTGTACTGAGGGGAAATAAGCCCAGCAGGTATTAGGCCCTATATAGTTACCGATCCCTGCCGCTGCCCCCAGCCACCTTTGCTTACATTTCAGTCCTCTAGGGGGCCCCATACGTCTCATATCATGTAGCTGAGGCTGAACAGTGTCAGGATGTTGTTGACAGCAACGTGATCCGCATCGTACAGGGCCCCCTGGAGGGCTGAAGTGTAAGCGAATGATAGCTATCAAGACTATTTTTCTCAGATGTGTTGGGGGCATTAGTATGGATAGCCTATAGGGGATGTAGCTCAGTGGTAGAGCGCATGCTTTGCATGTATGAGGCCCCGGGTTCAATCCCCGGCATCTCCAATTTTTGAGAAAAACAACTACAAAACATCAAAGGTCAGTAAAACTGATATACAGGCAGGAAGTCACACGAAATATGTTGGGGGATAATACAAAGACGGAATTTAATGTAAAAGAGCTTAACCTTTTGTCTGTAGAGAAAATGATGGACACTAGGGGGCAGTCTAGTCCACACAATACATGTACAGGAATACATTGCCGGTGACACAATGACATAGGATGGCGCTATAGAAATAAGGAGGACTATTTATTACATCACTGGCCATGTGTTTCTATACATGTATTGTGTTAGCTACACCGCCCCCTAGTGGTCACTATCGACATAGGATTCTAAAATGGTGAACAGATAATATTCAGCCTTTATAATACAGACGGGCAGATGTTTCCTGAATTCCTGCACATTTATCAGTTTTCTGGATCTTTGATGTTTTTGTAGTTGTTTGTCACATAACATGGAGATGCCGGGGATTGAACCCGGGGCCTCATACATGCGAAGCATGCGCTCTACCACTGAGCTACATCCCCTACAGAAAACCACTACAAATACTCCAATTCCTGAGACAATATACTACGTGTAGCCCTATTGTGCTGATACTACTGGATATCATTATGTGATTAGTAAAGTGGAAATATATAATAATAATACCGCTATATAGATAAAATGTCGCCATACAGCGCCCACATACAGTACACCTAAATAACACTGTCCTACAAATAAATACTAAAAACATAGAGTGCATATAAATGATACTGCCAGACTGTGCAAAACAATAATACCACCATATAGTGCACACGGATAATACTATATATACTATACACATTAGTAGTGCTACTACGCAGTACACGTAAAAAACCCCACTTTTGTGTTTCAACAATTTGAAGTGTGTACATGGATGTTTTTGTGTTTGAGTTGACTGCCCCCTACTGTCCACCATGCGCTTATGTTTCCACATTATATGATGGTGAACGATACAATCTTTTTTATTTTTAAGCTTATTTTTTGACTAAATCCAGTTGTTTGAGGATCATCCAGACACCTGAGCTCTGAAATTTGGCATCTTTATTGTATTTAGATAAACCTGTACAAAGCATGGAGATGCCGGGGATTGAACCCGGGGCCTCATACATGCAAAGCACGCGCTCTACCACTGAGCTACATCCCCTATATAACAATTCCTATAACTATTCCACTAACGTTCCCAATTCTGAGATGAAACAACACGTTCCATTGCGCCCCTGTACTGAGGGGAAATAACCCCAGCAGGTATTAGGCCCTATATAGTTACCGATCCCTGCCGCTGCCCACAGCCACCTTTGCTTACATTTCAGTCCTCTAGAGGGCCCCATGCGTCTCATATCATGTAGCTGAGGCTGAACAGTGTCAGGATGTTGTTAATAGCAATGTGGTATGCAACGCACAGGGCCCCCTGGAGGGCTGAAGTGTAAGCATGACTATTTTTCTCTGATGCATTGGAAGCATAAGTAGGAGCATTGTGTAGGGGATGTAGCTCAGTGGTAGAGCGCATGCTTTGCATGTATGAGGCCCCGGGTTCAATCCCCGGCATCTCCATCTTTTGAGACAAAGAACTACAAAACATCAAAGGTCAGTAAAACTGATATACAGGCAGGAAGTCACAGGAAATATGTTCGGGGATAATACGAAGACGGAATTTAATGTAAAAGAGCTTAACCTTTTGTCTGTAGAGAAAATGATAGACGCTAGAGGGCAGACTAGTCCACACTATACATGTACAGGAATACATTGCCAGTGACCCTGCAGCACCTGGTGATTTCACATCCTATCACCAATGTGGTATGCCAGAAATCCAGTATAAATTGTCATGTGCCCGACATCTTGCTCCTCCTGTCACTGTGGAGCCAAGCCCTGGTCTACAAGGATCCGTATCCAATATGTCCTTACAAGTTGAAGTGCGTACATGGATGTTTTTGTGTTTGAGTTGACTGCCCCCTACTGTCCACCACGCGCTTATGTTTCCACATTATATGATGGTGAACGATACAATCTTTTTATTTTTAAGCTTATTTTTTGACAAAATCCAGTCATTTGAGGAACATCCAGACGTCCGAGATCTGAAATTTGTCATCTTTATTGTACTTAGATAAACCTGTACAAGACATGGAGATGCCGGGGATTGAACCCGGGGCCTCATACATGCGAAGCATGCGCTCTACCACTGAGCTACATCTCCTATAGGAAACCTCTGAAAATACTCCAATTCCTGAGACAATATACTACATGCAGCCATATTGTGCTGATACTACTGGATATCATTATGTGATTAGTAAAGTGGAAATATATAATAATAATACCGCTATATAGATAAAATGTCGCCATACAGCGCCCACATACAGGTCATCAGATCGTTCCTATCTGCATAAAAACTGTCCTTACCTGTGTAAAGTGAGGAGCCCAGTGTCACTAACAGAATAACATTTATACACGTACATACCCCTTTTTAAAATTCTAAGCACCTTACCCCTGTCCCTGATATACGACCCCACTCCCCTTCTATTATCCAAACCCCCTATTTCCTATAACGTCTTTAAGTTAAGGGATTCTTCTTTAAACTTAAGCAATTATAGACTGTTACAAGTTAGTATTGCTTAGTGCACAAAGAACTCAGCTCTGACACTTTTCTGTATATATAGTTCAAACTGTCTCAGAGATTTTGTCTCAAAGCTGAACTTTTGTGTAATTTTTGCAAAAAATCAATGTTTGATAAAAAGTTGCATGAAGGTGGCTGTGAATATAATAAGCTAGATGGTATTTTTTTTTATCATCGCCAGGGTGTCTGCTGTTTGGAAATATATTGGTTTATGGGGTTTAGTCATTGATTGTAATGTCTATGGCATGTTTTAGTCATGCTACTATTTTTTTCACATTTAAGGCCAAAATCAAGATTTTGAGGTGCACTTTTTTTGGGTCTTAAGGGGAGTTTAGTCACATATATGTAGTATTGATGAATTAAAGGCACCTTAGAATTTAGTATACTAAAGAAATTATGAAATAAATTTTTTGAGAGAAGTCCTCAGTAGATACCTTTTTTAATGGCTAACTTAAAAAGCTTTTTGACAGTGGCGGATCCAGGGTTTGCGGGGCCCTGGGCAATTGACTTTGTCGGGGCCCTACTTACTGGGGGTCTCGCACTTCTAACCTGTACTTCCCAACTGTTGAAGACTAGAAAGAGGGAACAAAACGTGTGGTAAATTTGGCCCTGCCCACTTTTATGTTGACTCCACCCATTCTCATTCTATTTTCATGTGATTCCACACAGTATAATCCTCCTACAGTCACCCGTAAATTATATCTCCCCCCATTTTCATATACACCCTTCATCTACCCCTAGTTTCATGTCACCCCCCCCTCTATCTCTGTCCCCAGTTTCATGCCATTCTCCCCCTTTATCTGTCCACAGTTTCATTTCCCCCCGTCTCTACCCCAGTGTCATGCCGTTCTCCCCCCTTCATCTGCCCCAATGTCATGCCATTCCCCCCCTTCATCTGCCCTAGTGTCATGCCGTTCTCCCCCTCCATCTGCCCCAGTGTCATGCTGTTCTCCCCCCCTTCATCTGCCCCAGTATCATGCTGTTCTCCCCCCCTCCATCTGCCCCAGTGTCATGCCATTCTCCCCCCTCCATCTGCCCCAGTGTCATGCCGTTCTCCCCCCTCCATCTGCCCCAGTGTCATGCTGTTCTCTCCCCCTCTATCTGCCCCAGTGTCATGCCTTTCTCCCCCCTCCATCTGCCCCAGTGTCATGCTGTTCTTCCCCCTCCATCTGCCCTATTGTCATTCTGTTCTTCCCCCTTCATCTGCCCCAGTGTCATGCCATTCTCCCCTCTCCATCTGCCCCAGTGTCATGCCATTCTCCCCCTCCATCTGCCCCAGTGTCATGCCATTCTCCCCCCTCCATCTGCCCCAGTGTCATGCTGTTCTTCCCCCCTTCATCTGCCCCAGTGCCATGCCATTCTCCCCCCTCCATCTGCCCCAGTGTCATTCTGTTCTTCCCCCCTTCATCTGCCCCAGTTCCATGCCATTCTCCCCCCTCCATCTGTCCCAGTGTCATGCCATTCTCCCCCCTCCATCTGCCCCAGTGTCATGCTGTTCTTCCCCCCTTCATCTGCCCCAGTGCCATGCCATTCTCCCCCCTTCATGTGCCCTAGTGTCATGCCTTTCTCCCCCTCCATCTGCCCCAGTGTCATGCCGTTCTCACGTTCTCTCACACACACACACACACACTCACCATTCCTCGTTCCCTTGCAGCTCTCTCCCTCATACACATATTGTAGCCGCGATGTGATGACGTCATCACATCGCGGCTACAAATGCCGGAGCTCAGCGTTAAAGCAGGAGCTGAGCTGTGACAGCTCCGGCTTTAAACGCCTATGCATTCAGCTCATCGGCGTCCTACCGCCGATGAGCTGAAATACATAGGCGTTTAAAGCAGGAGCTGTGAGCTCAGCTCCTGCTTTAACGCTGAGCTCAGTTGGAGTCGGGACATGCCGACCGGGACCATTTTGTTAGGTCCCGGCCGCGTCGCGGGGCCCCAGGCGGTTGCCCGGCTCGCCCGGCCCTGGATCCGCCCCTGTTTTTTGATGACATATTTCGAGCTTTCGAGACTATAGAGGTCTCTTCATCAGGATGGTATAACACAATTTCTGAAGGTAGGCATATATATACACAGAGAAATGGATTGTTAGATGCAAAATAGATGGAGAACAGAACACAATGTAAATAAACAGTAAAAAACCATATATATCAGTTCACAGGAAAGTTCTCTGGGGTTGTAGCATCTTTGTAGCTGATCTAAGAAGCTACAAACCCAGAGATGAAACAACACGTTCCATTGAGCCCCTGTACTGAGGGGAAATAATCCCAGCAGGTATTAGGCCCTATATAGTTACCGGTCCCTGCCGCTGCCCACAGCCACCTTTGCTTACATCTCAGTCCTCTAGGGGGCCCCATGCGTCTCATATCATGTAGCTGAGGCTGAATAGTGTCAGGACGTTGTTGATCGCAACGTGGTATGCAATGCACAGGGCCCCCTGGAGGGCTGAAGTGTAAGCGAATGATAGATAGCACAACTATTTTTCTCAGATGAATTGGGAGCATTAGTTGGAATGTTCTATAGGGGATGTAGCTCAGTGCTAAAGCGCATGCATTGCATGTATGAGGCCCCGGGTTCAATCCCCAGCATCTCCATCTTTTGAGACAAACAACTACAAAACATGGGCTCTACCCATCAACCAGAAGAAGACCAAAGTCATGGTATTTCAGAAGAAGGGCCACAATAAAGTCTCCACCCCACAATTCACACTGAATGGCTCCACACTGGAGAAAACCTACAGCTAGACCTACATGGGGCTGGAGCTCAGCCAATCAGGAAGCTTCAAAGCAGCAATAGAAACCCTGAAAGCAAAAGCCTGCAGAACCTTCTACGCCAGGGGTAGGGAACGTACAGCTCTCCAGCTGTTGCAAAACTACAACTCCCAGCATGCATACTGGCTCTGCTGTTCTGGGAACTCCCATGGAAGTGAATGGAGCATGCTGGGAGTTGTAGTTTCACAGCAGCTGGAGAGCCAAAGGTTCCCTACCCCTGTTCTACGCCATCAGAAGACAGCTGTACCACCTCAAACCACCGGTGAGGGTCTGGCTGAAGATATTTGACGCAGTCATCTCCCCGATCCTTCTCTATGGCAGCGAGGTTTGGGGCCCAGCCACCTACCCAGACCAGTCAAAGTGGGATTCCAGCCCAACAGAGACCTTCCACCTGGAGTTCTGCAAATACCTGCTCCATGTCCATCGCAACACCACCAACATGGACTGCAGGGCTGAGCTAGGCAGACTCCCCCTATGGCTCACCATACAGAAGAGGGCGCTAGCTTTCCAGGCACACATCCAGGGGAGCAAGCCCGACTCCTACCACCACCAAGCATGGCTAAGCCACCTGAGCAAACCAGACACTCACCAACCAAACAACAGCCAACCACCAAACCAAAAACACCAACAGATGATAACCAAGGCCGAAATAAAGGCGACCACAGAGGCAAACAGAGAGCGGTACATTGAAGAATGGAGAAACAAAATAAATAACTCCAAGAAACTCACCGTGTATCCCCTCAGTGAATACCATCAGCGATGACATCATGTGGGACAGACGGGGCCCCCTGGAGGGCTGAAGCAGGGAAGAATAAAGAGCCAATAATGACACCTGTCAGCTTTCCGGCAGTATATAGAACTGCCTGTGGGCAAAATGGTGAAAGGTCCTCTTTAACACACAAAAAAACACTTATAATTACCATCCAACGCTCCCCCGCCGCGCTCTGCAGTTTCACTAATAGACCTGTAGGCGCGATGTGATGATGTGACGTCATCACATCGCGCCTATATGTCCACTAGCCGGAACGTAGCGGCTAGTGGATATAATCATCTCGCAATGTATTCAACTCGGATCCGGTGTCCCTAGGCTTGTGCGGGCCGTACAAAATTTTTCGGGGGGGGGGGGGCGCGAGTTTGAGACCCCTGATTTATTACATCACTGGCCATGTATTTCTATAGATGTATTGTGTTAGCTACACCGCCCCCTAGTGGTCACCATCGACTTAGGATTCTAAAATGGTGAACAGATGATATTCAGCCTTTATAATACAGACGGGCAGATGTTTCCTGAATTCCTGCACATTTATCAGTTTTCTGGATCTTTGATGTTTTTATAGTTGTTTATCACAAAACATGGAGATGCCGGGGATTGAACCCAAGGCCTCATACATGCGAAGCATGCGCTATACCACTGAGCTACATCCCCTATAGGAAACCTCTATAAAACCTCTGAAAATACTCCAATTCCTGAGACAATATACTACATGCAGCCATATTGTGCTGATACTACTGGATATCATTATGTGATTAGTAAAGTGGAAATATATAATAATAATAATACCGCTATATGGATATAATGTCGCCATACAGCGCCCACATACAGCACACCGACAGCGCCCACATACAGGTCATCAGATCATTCCTATCTGCATAGAAACTGTCCTTACCTGTGTAAAGTGAGGAGCCCAGTGTCACTAAGCACTTCCACCACATTCACTTACACTAACAGAATAACATTTATACACGTACATACCCCTTTTTAAAATTCTAAGCACCTTACCCCTGTCCCTGATATACGACCCCACTCCCCTTCTATTATCCAAACCCCCTATTTCCTATAACGTCTTTAAGTTAAGGGATTCTTCTTTAAACTTAAGCAATTATATACTGTTACAAGTTAGTATTGCTTAGTGCACAAAGAACTCAGCTCTGACACTTTCCTGTATATATAGTTCAAACTGTCTCAGAGATTTTGTCTCAAAGCTGAACTTTTGTGTAATTTTTGCAAAAAATCAATGTTTGATAAAAAGTTGCATGAAGGTGTCTGTGAGTATAATAAGCTAGATGGTATTTTTTTTATCATCGCCAGGGTGTCTGCTGTTTGGAAATATATTGGTTTATGGGGTTTAGTCATTGATTGTAATGTCTATGCCATGTTTTAGTCATGCTGCTATTTTTTTCACATTTAAGGCCAAAATCAAGATTTTGAGGTGCAGTTTTTTAGGGTCTTAAAGGACGTTTAGTCACATATATGTAGTATTGATGAATTAAAGGCACCTTAGACTTAGTATTCTAATGTGCAGTTGATTTGTAAACGTGTCATGTGCCACTGCTTCTGCCAATCACGACGCTTGTTACAAAAACCTCATTCAGTTAACTAACTGGCTGTTAATTACCTGTACACGACTTTGGTGAAACTCCTAGACACTAACAGAAGTTAGTTAGTTTTAACTTCGGTTAGCTAACTGGAAATTTAACATGCGTTGGTGAAACTGGCCATAAAGAAATTATGTCAGTACTAGCAGTTACCCGCGACTTCGTCTGCAGGTTGGCGGTGGCGCTGAACCGCTTATATTTTTTGTCCCCCATCTCTGCCCCCAGTTTCTTGTCCCCCCATCTCTGCCTCCAGTTTCTTGTCCTCCCCATCTCTGCCTCCAGTTTCTTGTCCCCCCATCTCTGCCCCAGTTTCTTGTCCCCCCATCTCTGCCCCCAGTTTCATGTCCCCCCTTCATCTGCCCCCACTTTCTTGTCCCCCCATCTCTGCCCCCAGTTTTTTGTCCCCCCCATCTCTGCCCCGTTTCTTGTGCCCCCCTTCATCTGCCCCCAGTTTCTTGTCCTCCCATCTCTGCCCCAGTTTCTTGTCCCCCATCTCTTCCCCCAGTTTCTTGTCCCCCCCTTCATCTGCCCCCAGTTTCTTGTCCCTCCATCTCTGCCCCCAGTTTCTTGTCCTCCCATCTCTGCCCCCAGTTTCTTGCCCCCTTCATCTGCCCCCAGTTTCTTGTCCCCCATCTCTGCCCCCAGTTTCTTGTCCTCCCATCTCTGCCCCAGTTTCTTGCCCCCTTCATCTGCCCCCAGTTTCTTGTCCCCCCCCATCTCTGCCTCCAGGTTCATGTCCCCCCATCTCTGCCCCAGTTTCTTGTCTCTCCATCTTTGCCCCCAGTTTCTTGTCCCCCCATCTCTGCCCCCAGTTTCTTGTCCCCCCATCTCTGCCCCCAGTTTCTTGTCCCCCCATCTCTGCCCCCAGTTTCTTGTCTCTCCATCTCTGCCCCCAGTTTCTTGTCCCATCTCTGCCCCCAGTTTCTTGTCCCCCTATCTCTGCCCCCAGTTTCTTGTCCCTCCATCTCTGCCCCCAGTTTCTTGTCCCCCCATCTCTGCCCCCAGTTTCTTGTCCCTCCATCTCTGCCCCCAGTTTCTTGTCCCCCCATTTCTGCCCCCAGTTTCATGTCCCTCCATCTTTGCCCCCAGTTTCTTGTCCCCCCATCTCTGCCCCCAGTTTCTTGTCCCCCCATCTCTGCCCCCAGTTTCTTGTCTCTCCATCTCTGCCCCCAGTTTCTTGTCCCTCCATCTCTGCCCCCAGTTTCTTGTCCCCCCATCTCTGCCCCCAGTTTCTTGTCTCTCCATCTCTGCCCCAGTTTCTTGTCCCCCCATCTCTGCCCCCAGTTTCTTGTCCCCCATCTCTGCCCCCAGTTTCTTGTCCCCTCATCTCTGCCCCAGTTTCTTGTCCCCCCATCTCTTCCCCCAGTTTCTTGTCCCCCCCATCTCTGCCCCCAGTTTCTTGCCCCCCATCTCTGCTCCCAGCTTCATGTCCCCCCCCCCCCTACATCGGCCCCAGTGTAGTTGGACTCACCTTGCCACGCTCCCCCGCCGCTCTCTCCGCTCGCTCACTGCACATAGTTGTCGGGCGTCTGGCTGCGTGTGGCATATATGAGGCAGAGCGGAGGCCGGCGTCAAGGTTGTATGGAAGTTTACATTGTCCATATCAGGTTCACAAGGACACTAACAGCTCAGTGACATGTACCGCAGTTCTGTTTTGCACATTTCCGGTCTGGATGAAACCACCGGGAGATCTCATGAGACAAATCTCGCCAGGTTCCCCCAACAAATGCTCTCAGTGCTGCCCCCTCCTGGACTCAGCAATCTGCCTCCTAAGGCCTGACAGCAGATGTAAACTGGGACTGTCCTGGATATCATTATGTGATTAGTAAAGTGGAAATATATAATAATAATACCGCTATATAGATATAATGTAGCCATACAGCGCCCACATACAGCACACCGAAATAACACTGTCGTACAAACAAATACTAAATACATAGAGTGAATATAAATGATACTGTCACACTGTGCAAAACAATAATACCACCATATAGTGCACACGGATAATACTCCCATACTATACACATTAGTAGTGCTACCTGAGCTACATCCCCTATAGAAGGTGCAGAAGTCTATATCGGGTTCACAAGGACACTAACAGCTCAGTGACATGTACCGCAGTTCCGTTTTGCACATTTCCGGTCTGGACGAAACCACCGGGAGATCTCATGAGACAAATCTCGCCAGGTTCCCCCAACAAATGCTCTCAGTGCTGCCCCCTCCTGGATTCAGCAAACTGCCTCACAGCAGATGCAAACTGGGACTGTCCTGGTGTCCCAAGAGGCCCCCGCTACCATAGGGCCCAGTAGGAGTGCACCATATGCCCTACTAACAGTTACCCGTGACTTCGTCTGCGGGTTGGCGGTGGCGCTGAACCGCTTATATTTCTTGTCCCCCCATCTCTGCCTCCAGTTTCTTGTTCCCCCATCTCTGCCCCCAGGATCTTGTTCCCCCCTTCATCTGCCCCCAGTTTCTTGTCCGCCCAGTTTCTTGTCCCCCCCATAGCTGCCCCCCAGTTTCTTGTCCCCCCCTTCATGTGCCCCCAGTTTCTTGTCCCCACATCTCTGCCCCAGTTTCTTGTCCCCCCCATCTCTGCCTCCAGTTTCTTGTCCCCCCATCTCTGCTCCAAGCTTATGTTCCCCCCCCCTACATCGGCCCCAGTGTAGTTGGACTCACCTTGCCACGCTCCCCCCGCCGCTCTCTCCGCTCGCTCACTGCACATAGTTGTCGGGCGGCTGGTTGCCTGTGGCATATATGAGGCAGAGCAGGGGCCTTGCGCTGCTTTCCTGGCTTGTCAGTCTTTCGCTTCACTGTGGAGCCGAGCCCTGGTCTACAAGGATCCGTATCCAATATGTCCTTACAAGTTGAAGTGGGTACATGAATGTTTTTGTGTTTGAGTTGATTACATCCTAGGCAGATAGACTGCAATAGAGGCGCCGGTATTATACAGTGCATTGCAGAATACCGGCGCCTCTATTGCAGCCTACCTGCCATACGCAGCCAGCCGCCCGACACCTATGTGCAGTGCGCAAGTGGAGAGAGCGGACGGGGAGCGTGGCAAGGTGAGACCACCTACACTGGGGCCGATGTGGGGGGGGGACATGAAGCTGGGGAATGTGGTTGATCCCAGGGGACAACGACCCAGGGACACCCCCCCGGGACAGCCCTTCTCCAACCCCCTGTACCCGCTGCACTGACCTGTTATGTGGTGTGTCGGGTGCAGCAGCCTCCTCCTTAGCTGTCCGCGAAGTGTGTAGGTTGCCTGGGATAGCTGCGGTGCCGGGACCATGTGGGCTGCCGCCATCTTGCCCACCTTCAGCCCCCAACCTATGGTGCCGCAGCCCTGGCTCCAGAGCTCGCCCACAGCCTGCCATGCACCAATGGGAGGAGCGTGCACAGACCAGTGCTGGCGGAGGGTCCTTTGGAGGGTCACGGAGGCGATTTCAGGTGAGCGACCCACATTTAAAGTAGCCTATTACCTTTTTCTGGGCAGTGTGTGTGTGTGTGTGTGTGTGTGTGTGTGTGTGTGTGTGTGTGTGTGTGTCTGTGTGTGTGTGTGTGTGTGTGTGAAATTACCCCAAAATCCATTCAGCCATTTGGCTGTGATTGAGGAACAAACATCCAAACTCACAAACATCCAAACTCACAAACTTTCACCTTTATAATATTAATAGGATATCCCTGCATGTGGTAGAGTTTAGGTCAGAAATTTGGAATTTTGGATTTTTTTATAATAAAATTTTTTAACTCAAATGTATACAAGTATAATGTAACATCCCACAATAGAACTGTTCAAGCTATATTCCCCTGGCTCCCTGCTTTCAGAAAATATATTGGTATGGGGGACTCTCACAAACATTTAATTTAGAAATATGCGTTTTATTTACATGTCAAAACTGTGAAAATTGCTCTGGCTACTGGAGATGCAAAATTTCCAGAGACCCTTGGCAGCGAAAAGGTTAAGCTTATTTTTTGACAGAATCCAGTTGTTTGAGGATCATCCAGACACCCGAGCTCTGAAATTTATCATATTTATTGTATTTAGATAAACCTGCACAAAACATGGAGATGCCGGGGATTGAACCCAGGGCCTCATACATGAAAGCATGCGCTCTACCACTGAGCTACATCCCCTATATAGCTATTCTATTAATGTTCCCAATTCTGAGATGAAACAACACGTTCCATTGAGCCCCTGTACTGAGGGGAAATAATCCCAGCAGGTATTAGGTCCTATTTAGTTACCGGTCCCTGCCGCTGCTCACAGCCACCTTTGCTTACATCTCAGTCCTCTAGGGGGCCCCATGCATCTCATATCATGTAGCTGAGGCTGAACAGTGTCAGTACGTGGTTGACAGCAATGTGATATGCAACGCACAGGGCCCCCTGGAGGGCTGAAGTGTAAGCGAATGATAGGTACCACGACTATTTTTCTCAGATGCATTGGGAGCATTAATAGAAACATGGTATAGGGGATGTAGCTCAGTGGTAGAGCGCATGCTTTGCATGTATGAGGCCCCGGGTTCAATCCCCGGCATCTCCAATTTTTGAGACAAAGAACTACAAAACATCAAAGGTCAGTAAAACTGATATACAGGCAGGAAGTCACACGAAATATGATCGGGGATAATACGAAGACGGAATTTAATGTAAAAGAGCTTAACCTTTTGTCTGTAGAGAAAATGATGGACACTAGGGGCAGGGCCGGCGTCAGCGCACGGCATAGTCGGGCAAGTGCCGGGGCCCACAGAGCCTCTGGGGGCCCCCCGGCACTTGCCTGTCACAATTTCAGCTCATCGGCGTCCGTCCGCCGATGAGCTGAATACATACGCGATGCAGGAGCTGCGAGATCAGCTCCTGCTTTAAAGCTCCGGCCCGGCTTGCGTGTGTAGGCGCGATGACGTCATCACATCACGCCTACACACGCAAGCCGGGCCGGAGCTAAGCAGGAGCTGATCTCACAGCTCCTGCATCGCGTATGTGATTGGAGGGAGAGAGAGAGGAGCGTCGGGGGAACGAGGGAAGGTGAGTGATAGAAGGTGAGTTAAGTGTTTGTTTTGTATTACATATTAAGGTGAAACATAATGAAGGGGGCCCATGAAACTGGGGGGCAAAGGGAGGGGGGGGAACGGCATGACACTGGAGAACATGAAGGAAGTGGGGAGAGAACGGCATGAAACTGGGGACAGAGATGGAGGGGGCCCAAAGAAACTGGGGGGCAAATGAAGGGGAGGGGGGAACAGCATGACACTGGGGCAGATGGAGGGGGGGGGGAGAACAGCATGACACTGGGGCAGATGGAGGGGGTGGGGAGAGAACGGCATGGAACTGGGGACAGAGATGGAGGGGGCCCAATGAAACTGAAGGGGCAAATGAAGGGGAGGGGGGGGGAACGGCATGACACTGGGGCAGAGACGGGGGACATGAAACTGTGGGCAGATGAAGGGGGAGAACGTGATGAAACTGGGGACAGAGATGGAGGGGGGACATGAAACTGGGGGCAGAGGAAGGGTGTATATGAAACTGGGGGAGAGATGGAGGGGGGCATATAATTTACAGGTGACTGTAGGAGGATTATACTGTGTGGGAGCACATAATGAATGAGTGGGTGGAATCAACATAAAAGTGGGTGGAGCTAAATTTGCAGCGGCGCGCAGAGCGCGGCGCGCAGAGCGCGCCGCACATTTTGCCCCTCTTTCTGCTCTTTAAAAGATTGGGAGGTATGGTGTTGGTGACGCCACACTCCTGCATGACGTCACTCGCTTCATCTGCAACGCACAGTGTCTCCACTCCCCCACCTCCTTTACAAGGGGGCCCACTGAGGCTCTGTCGCCCAAGGGCCCATAAAAACCTGGAGCCGGCCCTGACTAGGGGGCAGACTAGTCCACACAATACATGTACAGGAATACATTGCCGGTGACACAATGACATAGGATGGCGCTATAGAGATAAGGAGCACTATTTATTACATCACTGGCCATGTATTTCTATACACGAATTGTGTTAGTTAAACCGCCTCCTAGTGGTCACTATCGGCATAGGATTCTAAAATGGTGAACAGATAATATTCAGCCTTTATAATACAGACGGGCAGATGTTTCCTGAATTCCTGCACATTTATCAGTTTTCTGGATCTTTGATGTTTTTGTCGTTGTTTATCACAAAACATGGAGATGGCGGGGATTGAACCCGGGGCCTCATACATGCAAAGCATGTGCTCTACCACTGAGCTACATCCCCTATAGGAAACCTCTAAAAATCCTCCAATTCCTGAGACAATATACTACGTGTAGCCCTATTGTGCTGATACTACTGGATATCATTATGTGATTAGATATAATGTAGCCATACAGCGCCCACATACAGTACACCTAAATAACACTGTCCTACAAATAAATACTAAAAACATAGAGTGCATATAAATGATACTGTCACACTGTGCAATACAATAATACCACCATATAGTGCACACGGATAATACTCCCATACTATACACATTAGTAGTGCTACCACGCAGTACACGTAAAAAAACACTTTCATGTCATTTTTTCAGAGACTATAATATTGATGTTCTGTCCTAAGAAAAGATCATGAATATACAATGTTGTGGGGTCTGAGACCCTTTTTAGCCCCTTATATGTTCTATGTGCACTATACCCTGTAGGTGCTGTGGGGGCCCAGTCAGTGTTTACTATGGGGCCCGGTCTTTGCTAGTTACAACCCCTGATAACAGACCTGAAATGTAGACAGAATAGTACCAACATATACCATGCCCATATAGTGCCATATACCTGCCCATAATAATAACAATACCAATGTAATACTGCCATATAGGTGGCATGTAGTCTCAGAAACAGGAGCGTTTTCACACTGTGTATGAGGGGATGTAGCTCAGTGGTAGAGCCCATGCTTTGCATGTATGAGTCCCCGGGTTCAATCCCCGGCATCTCCATGTTTCGTGTTACATAATAATCACTAAAAAAAGATAGGAGTGCACTATATGCCCTATATTTAATGCGGCCCTGTATTCCCTGCTCATATAATACCGCCAGACAGTTCACCTATACCACCGTATCATATCCAGGGGCCCCTCACAGATGTTTTGAGAGAGTTGGAGAATAACAGAGGGGCCTTGAGCAGGGGTGAACCTGCCCCTTTCGCCGCCCGAGGCGAACGACAGAAAGCCGCCCCCCTCCCCCGGGAGGAGGGGTCGGGGCGAAGCGGCGTTCGCAGGCAGAGAGCAGGCATGGAGAGGACCTGCTCTCTGCCTGAATGGGAGGGGAGGCCGTTGGATCAGCGCTGCTCCAGCGGCCTCCCCAATCCACCGCTTGGTGCTAAGCCATTCTAGGACAGCTTGTCCTGGACTGGGTTAGGTAAGCAAAAATACTGCGCTCCCTGGGGCCCTGGCATAGCGCCGCCTGAAGCGCTCGCTTCAGGTCGCCTCATGGGAGGTGCGGCGCTGGCCTTGAGCCTCCTTGTGCACTTAGGCCCATGTAAATCTGTTGGTGCGGTCGTGTATTTGGTGTAACTGCTACCTCTGTCTTACTTATCATTATAGGCTCCTAGATCACAAAATATTATTATATACAGTAAAAAAAGAAAAACAATTTACACAATCTTTTTTTTTTTTTTTTTTTTTTTTTTATTTACATTTTTTTTTTTTTTTTTTAGGAAGATTTTGCCATGGAATAAAGTATATGGCACCATCCGGGTCTGGAGCTGCCGTGTCCTGTAACGGATTGTAGTTCAGGCTGTTCTTTTTCCAGGCTTGGATATTCTTTCTGGATAGAAAAAGATAAAATGTTATTATTTCTATGTTACATGTCACATACATCTGATAGGGCGGAGGGAAAAGATGAAATATAGATGGCTTACCTTCCATTATTTTGGGATGTCTCTGTTCATAGCCCTTCATGGGGCTTCATTGGAAGCAGTGGTTACGGCACAGGGGGCACTGAGAGTGAGAGCGGAGCCAGGTCGAGATGCAACCCTGATGAAAGTTATGAGTACAGGGAAGCTCTGTGACTCGCTCTCCGATCTCATATTCAGTCATGCAGATTACACATGACTGGGCCTCCTCCTGAGGTATTACCTCTCTAGTGGGTAAGTTCTGAATCTGCAGAGTTCTCCTGCTGGGCGGACGCCGCCGTCTCTCCTGCCAAAGTAGATATTGTGCATGTGGTTCAAGTGGTTGCCCCTGTGGCATTGCCAGTGACGTTGGGGTCATCCCACCCATGTCCAGCAGCTGAATGAATCTACTGAATGCACGGGTTGCAGGGTAGGAGTATACAGGAGATCTGCTTGGAATTGGATCCTCAGGGGGTGGAACCGGATTTGGCCGTTGAAATTCAGTGGTGTCAGCTGTGGATCCACTTGCTGGACGGTTGTTATCACTGCTACTCTCTCCTATTATTCTGGAGGGCTCTGCAGGGGCGGGTCTTAATGGAGAGCGGCTTCTTTCCCTGCTCTCTTCTAGTCCTCTGTGCTGTGGAGGAGCTCTGTCGCGTCTCCCTGTCCTCGCAGTGATAGGATTCCTGCTTCTTTGATGTCCAGTAGAAGGTTCTCCACGATGTCCTAGGGATGACCTCAATCTATGGACAATTGCTGCCTGACCTGTAAATATATAAAGGTAACACATTTAGCCCATAGGAATGGATCCTGTTATTGCTAAGGGTTTTGAGGAGAAGAGACCCCAGTATAGTTAAGTTCAACAGTAACCTGAATAAAGATATATATCATTCACTGGATGAAGGGACGCCATCAACTAATATTGGACAAACTGGGCCCCATAATCACAAAACAATAAGTCGTCTGAATTTTTTTTTTATTCCCAATAAATAAATAAAAGAACTCCCAGCAATGTTAAATCCCCAATGCTAAGGGCTAGTTCACACGTAAAAACCGCCTGGCTTATTTTGGTCCCGAAAAAAAACACTTCCTAATTAGAAAGCGTTGTTTTTTACCTTGAGGCGTTCTTTGGAGCGTTTTCTGGAGCAGTTTTTTCAGAAAATGACAGGCGGTTTTCCCCTCCCCTAAAGTGAATAGAGGGGAGGGAAAACTGCTAGCGGAAAAATGAAAGCTAGCAGTCTCCATAGACCACCATTGTACGGAGGCAGGTTTTGAGGTGAAATCTGCTGTCAAAATCTGCCTCATTGCCCCCGTGTGAACTAGCCCTAATGGTTCCGCTGCTCATAGTGTATAGTAATCATACAGGGACCAAAACAATAATAATCTAATGGGGATTTATAGAGATTAGAAGCCTAATCTAATGCCAAACAAAGATCTTTGGGAGATATAATTGCCCAACCTGATAATCGCGGGGATTAATGCATGTCCATAGCATATGCCATTAAGAACAACAGGGAGGCATAGAAGGCACTCTCCCCAGTAAACACTAACCCCAATGGGCTGTTAGTTCCCTAAATTAACTGGAAACACAAGCAACAGCCTCTCCCTGTCATAGACTTGTATGTGCGCTGGCCACCAAGGATTAAAGCCCATAAGTTCCCTCTCCACACAGGTGAGCGCTAGCTTTCCCCCAACCAGGGCCGCACCTCTGAGGCGAGGTCACGCAGCCGCCTAAGGCAGCACTTTCAAAGGGGCGGCAATTTTACCAGTTTATTTTTTTCCTTATTTTTTCTCTTAACCAGCCCAAGACAGGATGCCCTGAAAACAGATCTGAGCAGTAATGTCCCAGAAGTCACGTGGGGACGTCACGTCTGGGACATTGCCATAAAGTCCTGAAGCCTGTGCTAGGAGTAACAATGGATCCCGGAGAGGTGAGTTACACTGTTTATTATGCTTCTTCACCTCCCCTGAGTCTCTGATTATTATACCTCAAGGTCTGAAAAGACCCCAGGGTATAATAATAGCGGCAGTTTCTCTCGGGGTTAGCCTTGTTTGTTCCGCTCTCCGTTCAAAGAGGGTAACCTCTCGCCAGAAATCTATTCAGCAAAAACTCACTTTGCTGATCATATTGATGTATGCTTGATCAGTTACTCTGTACTGCTGGAAAGCTGACAGTGCTTGTCCATAGACAAATATTATCTGGAGGGAGGGGGCGTTCCTCCCCGCTCACCCAGTACAGCGCAATAGGCACTGCTGTGGAGAAGGTTGTACCTGAGTGACTGTCAGGAACGCCCTTCTGACTGTAAAGAGCTACGGTACCAGGGCCGATAGTTCTTTACCCGGGGCACAGATTGGGAAAGCCGACAGTGCGCTGAATTCAGATCATTGTCAGCGTTCCAGCAGTATATAGAATTGCCTACGCCGAAATCGGTGAAAGGTCCTCTTTAAGGGTCTGGGGGGTGGCAGTTTCTTTTCTGAACAAGGTAGTGATGGGAGATATGAAGAAACTGGATTGAACGCTAGCTAGTAGCGAAAAAAAGAAGCAACATGCCCTATCTGCGCAGAATCAGCCGTGAATTCCATGGTTTGACCATTTATTCGGGCCTACACAGGAGTGGGTTGCCGCGATAGAAAGCTGATGCTGCATCGGCATTTCGTCGCGGAATGTTCAAATGGAATGTTCCGTGAAAAAGATATGAAGGTCACAGCTCTTAATATAGAAAAAATGATAATAATTTAGAAGTGCACTACTCACGTGTCAGAGCCGTCAGCGTTGTAGCAGGATTCCAAAAGATCGGTGCACGGATAATGGCTCTCTCGGCTAAGCCAAAATGCAGCAACAGGAAAAGACAAAAGGATATATCCAGCACTCGGAATCCGGCCTAATAAAAAAAAAACGTAACTTTTATTAAGAAATGGTCATTCTTCCATTAAAAAATTATGATCATACAAGGGACATTAGCTTACCCCTCGTATGATCAAACAATTTTAATGGAAGAATGACCAATTCTTAATAAAAGTTAAGTTTATTTTTATTAGGCCGGATTCCGAGTGCTGGATATATCCTTTTGTCTTTTCCTGTTGCGGAATGTTCCGTGACCTTTTCCTCCGTGTGAACATACCCTTAGAGTGGGGGGTTTAACGTTGTTGGGATTTCTTTTATTGATTTATTGGGAATAACAGTTATGTATTAGACGGGTTATTGTTTTGTGATTATGGGGCCCAGTTTGTCAAATTGCCTGAATAAAGAACTTCTGTTTTCTATCATGGGCAGGGGTGGAATTCGGAGGAAAGTAAAACCCACCCCAAACGACTAGGAATGGAAAATGTGCTGTTTACCCTGAAACATTGCTGAGCAGAGCCCAGGGATAACTCCTCCCAGGAAATCTCCTCTAGGGTGGGGGGAATATTGTCTCTCTCTTCCTGAACAATTCACTTACCTTGATTCTCCGGTCGGCGCAGCCATGTATCATTGTCAGCTATCAGCTGACGCAGCTCTCGGGCGCTCATGGCTTAGTTACCAAGGCGGATCTGATGAAATATTAGAGAACTAAGTTCTCAGGTGGCTCCGATATTACTGGGCCCTGATCAAAGATCAGTAAGAATGAATGGAAGTAATCACTAGATATGTAGTACAAACTAGTTCGCTCTTCCAGAACCAAAGTGAAGTGTCAGCAAAAGCATCAACTCAAGAAATGGCTGTGATGTCACAGCGCTCAGGGTTTATATACCCTCAGGGTTCCGTTATGACATCATCATATGCAAATATCTGCATTATGACATCATCATATGCAAATTTGAACAGAACCTCACATAATAGGTAAGCAGATCCTAGTTTTATGACATCACAGAAGTAAGGTCATGTGACTGTGTGTGTGAAAAAAAAAAAAATAATAATAATAATAATTTGAATTAAAATCTGGATGTGGCTATTTCTAGGTACCGTACCTATGAACTCCTGGCTATTTTTAGGTACCATCCGTGTACCGTGCCTATAAACTTAACCCCTTCCCGCCGATGGCATTTTTTGATTTTCGTTTTTCGTTTTTGACTCCCCTCCTTCTAAACCCCATAACTTTTTTATTTCTCCGCTCCCAGAGCCATATGAGGTCTTAATTTTTGCGGGACAAATTTTTCTCCATGATGCTACCATTAATTATTCTATATAATGTACTGGGAAGCAGGAAAAAAATTCAGAATGGGGTGGATTTGAAGAAAAAATGCATTTCTGCGACTTTCTTACGGGCTTTGGTTTTACGGCGTTCACTGTGCAGCCAAAATGACATGTCCCCTATATTCTGTGTTTCGGTACAGTTCCAGGGATACCAATTTTATATGGTTTTATTTACATTTTGACCCCTAAAAAAAATTCCAAAACTGTGTTAAAAAATTTTTTTTCTAAAAGTCGCCATATTCCGACGGCCGTAACTTTTTTATACGTAAGTGTACGGGGATGCATAGGGCGTATTTTTTTGTGGGGCCAGGTGTAATTTTTAATTTTACCATTTTTGGGAAATGTTCTTGCTTTGATCACTTTTTATTAAAATTTTTATCAGAATCAAAACAGTGAAAAAAATGGCGGTTTGGCACTTTCGACTATTTTTCCCGCTACGGTGTTTACCAAACAGGAAAAATATTTTTATAGATTTGTAGAGCGGGCGATTTCGGACGCGGGGATACCTAACATGTATATGTTTCACAGTTTTTAACTACTTTTATATGTGTTCTAGGCAAAGGGGGGTGATTTGAACTTTTAATTCTTTTTATATTTTTCTATATTTTTTTTACTTTTTTTTACTTTTTTTTTTTTTGCATTTATTAGACCCCCTAGGGGTGTTGAACCCCAGGGGGTCTGATCACTAATGCAATGCATTACAATGCTAATGCATTGCAATGCATTGCAAAAAAGCATCATCTCTTTTGTAGGCTGCATAGACCAGCCTGCAAAAGAGAGGATTTGCAGACAAGCCTGGAAGCCTTGTATAAGGCTCCCGGCTGTCATGGCATCGGGACGTCAGCCCGGGAGCATGCTCCAGGAGCCGGCAATCCAGGCCTTTGACCGCGGTGCCGGAGGGGTTAATGCCTCCGATCAGTCCGGGGACCGATCGGAGGCATGAGAGCCTGTTGTCTACTGCTTAAAGCAGTAGACAACCGGCGGCTATGGCGGCCGCCCAGCTCCCGGGCGGTCGCCATAGTTACAGACCCGACATGCGCCGTACTATTACGGCGCATGTCGGGAAGGGGTTAAATGAACTGCAGATGTATCATATTTATCCCAGTAAATTTTCACTTTATTAAGACATTTATGTTACAATGGCTAATCTTCCTGGCACTGCGGACATCCATCCACTCTATAACAATCTTCATGTAGTGTGGAACAACAAGAAAAACAAGTTGTCAATTTTTTAGACTTTTTCCCCAAATCAAAGTGGCAAATCAGACATTTCTCTATTTCCTTGCAATTTTTTAGTGTTTTGGTTGTTTCCCTTTTTCTCCTCTTTGTGGATACCTTCAGCCTGAAAAGGCACAACTACCTGCGGACGCGCAGATGAAGATTTGCAGCTTGTAGAAGGTGGTGTATTTCCATCAACTATATCCGAAACATTTGAAGTCTCAGCACCTGCAACATCTTGATGTACAGACTGGTTATATGACAAGCTGGGTTGTAATAACGAAGAACCTCGTCTGGCATTGTTTTGGATAACCTTGATTTCTTCCAAGTAGTTTAGAAAGGTTGAAGTTCCGTGATTAGATAAAATATCCGCCAACTGAGTTAGGGATTGGAACGCCAGATTGTACTTAGCAGTACTACTGAGTGGTTCTTCGTCAATAGTCTCTTGTTCTTCCACAGCACAATATAAATCAAATTCTGTGTCTTCAAAACTAGGCTCAGTTTGCAAATTTTCCCAGTATTTTTTGTGGAAGCAGTTCCTATCATACAAAGGGATTGATTTGGTTTCTCTCATTAAAAGCATGTGTCTGCATGGAACACAATATTGTAGCCGGAAACTGCAGTTACACAAGTTAACAGAACTGTTGTAAGCTTTTGAGTGATCGCCATTGCATGTTTCGTTTACGGAATTCTACAAAATTTGCTAATTTGGCTTCATTATTTGAAAACTCTTTAGAACTTTGCAAAAGAACCGTACACCAACTTCTGTAATTTCCTGCGATGCTGAATCAAGGTGAGTTTGCAATGGCGGATCGATTATTCTAAATGTTTTAAGCGACTGTTGAATCTGTTTATGCTGTAATCAGTTATCTATGAACGTTATGAGTTCTTTCATGCAAATAGTCACTGTTGGTAAGCTTCAAAACTTTTCCTGAAGATTAGAGATGAGTAAACGCCGTTCGCCGTAAGTATTCGATATACATATAAGTCCATGCATCGGTGGTCAAGTGGACCTTGCAGCAAAGCGCGGAGCTCTGGGCCCGATTGATGTTATGGGACACGTGCAGGCGCAGGCAGGGACAGCAAACAAAGAGAAGTAGTAACGGCTAGGCCCAGCATAGGGAGGTGCCCCAGCTGCCATCTGGTGACGGAAGGCCTGGGTATCCAGAAGCATAAACGCGAACATCTCCAGGGCCAGCAGTTTTTCGATGATGCCATTAAAGGCTTGGGCATGTGGGTGGCTTGCATTGTACTTCTGCCTGCAATGAAACGCCTGGGAGATGGGGAATGGCTGGGAAGAAGCGCATGATGGTGCAGGCCAAAAGGGCGGATCAGCGTGAACTCCCCAATGTGTCAGAGACAGATGTGTAGGTGTCCTTGCATCATATCCTTGCACCATACTTGGCTTGATTGGACTTTCATTTTGTGCCAAAAAGTGGTCAAGACAGCGATCCCTCAGCTAATCCCGTTACACCGTCCATTGCCAACTGCAGCACTGAAGTTACCATCACTGGAAGTGGTACAACGTCTTTCTCTGCATTTAGCCATGCTGGATGCTATGCTAGCTGACTACACTTGGTTGCTTCACGGTTCTCTTAATGCATATTGCTAAGGGGACTCAGATGTGTTTCTCGGCACTGAGGCCACCACCTCTGAGATCCCAAAGGAAGTTGACAAGAGATGTGTAGTACAGAAAAACAGATGAGAAAATACAGTCCTATGAAAAAGTTTGGGCACCCCTATTAATCTTAATCATTTTAGTTCTAAATATTTTAGTGTTTGCAACAGCCATTTCAGTTTGATATATCTAATAACTGATGGACACAGTAATATTTCTGGATTGAAATGAGGTTTATTTTACTAACAGAAAATGTGCAATATGCATTAAACCAAAATTTGACTGGTGCAAAAGTATGGGCACCTCAACAGAAAAGTGCCATTAATATTTAGTAGATCCTCATTTTGCAAAGATAACAGTCTCTAGTCGCTTCCTGTAGCTTTTAATCAGTTCCTGGATCCTGGATGAAGGGATTTTGGACCATTCCTCTTTACAAAACAATTCAAGTTCAGTTAAGTTTGATGGTCACCGAGCATGGACAGCCCGCTCTCAAATGATCTGAAATCAAAGATTGTTCAACATAGCTGTTCAGGGGAAGGATACAAAAAGTTGTCTCAGAGATTTAACCTGTCAGTTTCCACTATGAAGAACATAGTAAGGAAATGGAAGACCACAGGGACAGCTCTTGTTAAGCCCAGAAGTGGCAGGCCAAGAAAAATATCAGAAAGGCAGAGAAGAAGAATGGTGAGAAGAGTCAAGGACAATCCACAGATCACCTCCAAAGAGCTGCAGCATCATCTTGCTGCAGATGGTGTCACTGTGCATCAGTCAACAATACAGCACACTTTGCACAAGGAGAAGCTGTATGGGAGAGTAATGAGAGAGAAGCCGTTTCTGCAAGCACGCCACAAACAGAGTCATCTGAGGTATGCAAAAACACATTTGGACAAGCCAGCTTCATTTTGGAAGAAGGTCCTGTGGACTTATGAAACAAAGATTGAGTTGTTTGGTCATACAAAAAGGCATTATGCATGGCGTCCAAAAAAACAGCATTCCAAGAAAAACACTTGCTACCCACTGTAGAATTTGGTGGAGGTTCCATCATGCTTTGGGGCTGTGTGGCCAATGCCGGCACCGGGAATCTTGTTAAAGTTGAGAGTCGCACGGATTCCACTCAGTATCAGCAGATTCTTGAGAATAATGTTCAAGAATCAGTGATGAAGTTGAAGTTACGCCGGGGATGGATATTTCAGCAAGACAATGATCCAAAACACCGCTCCAAATCGACTCAGGCATTCATGCAGAGGAACAATTACAATGTTCTGGAATGGCCATCCCAGTCCCCAGACCTGAATATCATTGAACATCTGTGGGATGATTTGAAGCGGGCTGTCCATGCTCGGCCACCATCAAACTTAACTAAACTTGAATTTTTTTGTAAAGAGGAATGGTCCAAAATACCTTCATCCAGGATCCAGGAACTGATTAAAAGCTGCAGGAAGCGACTAGAGGCAAAAGGAGGAGCTACTAAATATTAATGTCACTGTAAGGATTGGAGTCAGGGTCAGGCAGTGCAAAGGGACACAGCTGGAAAGCAACACTGTGCAGCTAATGACAAAAAGGGGTCGTAGGCCCTGCGGCTATGACTATGCTGTAGTATCTGAGATGAGGAAGACCAATGCACTTCCTAATTGAAGTGCGCCTACCACGACTCCTACGCTTCTATCCCGGTGGCTAGGATAAGGGAAGAGGAGGCCCTGAAAGTGCTAGGGACTGGAGTCACGGGGTCACACCTAAACAGAAAGCACAGTGTAAATGCAATGCAAAACCAAAGACTAAACAGCATGGAACCAGGGAGGACCACAAGTCCCAGCAAGACACAGAAGAGAAGGCGAGGTCAGACGAGCAAGAGGTCGAGCCAGGAGATATAATAAAGGTACCAAATCAAAAGACAAGGGATAGTCAAAAATACAAGCCGGGTATACAAACCAAGAAACAGACCGAATACAAACAGACAGGGAATCAGACTGAGCAGGGGAACCAGGAAACACAAGTGAATGGCTGGCAAGGATCCATGCCTGGGTGGGGTTTAAATAGCAGCAGAGAACACACCTGATGGCTAATGACATGGAGACTGAAAGCAAGGAAAAGATTAACCTTTAATGACCTAAGCACACCCAATAGAACTCCTAACACGTCTCCCAGGAAGACGCCGCGCAGCAAGGAGACCGCGGCGACTCCGTATCCTGACAGTCACTTTTCTGTTGAGGTGCCCATACTTTTGCACCGGTCAAATTTTGGTTTAATGCATATTGCACATTTTCTGTTAGTACAATAAACCTCATTTCACTCCTGAAATATTACTGTGTCCATCAGTTATTAGATATATCAAACTGAAATGGCTGCTGCAAACACCAAAATATTTAGAGCTAAAAATGATTAAGATTAATAGGAGTGCCCAAACGTTTTCATAGGACTGTAAGTGTAGGCTGTAGAGCACAGAGGGATCGGAGAGAACAGAGCTGGGGCCGGCCAGGTATTCCCATAACATGCGCCTATACTTGTCCCTCCTGGTGACACTAGGCCCCTCAGTAGTGGTAATTTGGCCAGGGGGGCCATTAACGCGTCCCAGACCTAGGAATAAGTCTTGCAACAGGGAAGAGTTTTGTATGCCTTTGCCTGTAGCCACCGTTTTTGCTGCTTAGCTTGCCTCTACATCTACACTGCTTTCACCCCTACACATCACCCCAGTCTATGCCTCTGCTTCTAGCCACCTGTTTTGTTGATTAGCTAGCCTCCACATCTACACTGCTTTCGCCCCTAGACATCACCCCAGTCTATGCCTCTGCTTCTAGCCACCTTTTTTGTTGATTAGCTTGCCTCCACATCTACACTGCTTTCGCCCCTAGACATCACCCCAGTCTATGCCTCTTCTAGCCACTTTTTTTGTTGATTAGCTTGCCTCGACATCTACACTGCTTTACCCGCTAGACATCACCCCTGTCCATGTCGGGTCGGTGGCCTCGTTGTCCACCAACTCCTCTTACAATTGCTCAATGTCCCCTTACTGCAAACCGCACATAACCACAGCTCGGGCCTGGTCTGCGTTGTACCCTACAACCTGCTTAACACAGCTGCCATATCCGGAGTTGTGATGAGCGCATGCTAATGTTTTGTGTCCAGTGGAAAGGATGGGAAAGGATTTCACATAAGTCTGCCACCCATGGAAACTCATGGTGCAGAAACTGGGGGAGCTGACTCTGAGGAACCTTTGGGTTTTGGACATGGTACTCCATCAAAGGTCTCTGCTGCTCACACACTCTATTCTGGCAGATGGATGCGTTGCTGGAGGCTTCGGAGGCTAGCAGCGGCTCCTGTACACTTGCAAAAGTGGGCGCACAAAGTTTCACCAGTAGCTCGTGTACATTTGGGTATGTTTTCAAAAAATGTTGCACCACTAAGTTAGACATGGGCCAGGCATGGAACGTGTTGGAGGCTGGCAAGCTCAAGAGCCGCTACCAGGTTCCTGCCGTTATCACACATGACAAACATGCCTGGCCCCAGGTGCAGCAGTGAAAAACACATTTCCATCTCAGCTAGGATGGCATCCCTGACCTTGGAGGCAGTGTGCTGTCTGTCCCCCAAGCTGATGATCTTCAGCGCGGCCTGCTGACGTCTCCCCACGACAGTAGCTAAGGTCGATTCAACGGCGGAGGAGGAGGAGAGTGGTGTTTCAGCACTCCTGCCAGGAATATTGGGCGGGGAGACAAAGCAGGCTGCCAAAGAATCTTGTGTTTTGCTCGATGAAGAGACCATCTTAGTCTGACTGCCGGTTGCTTGTGCTGCAGCATGTGGAGTTGGGTCTGTCAGCCTTGAATTTTGTTCAGTTCCAAAGGACTCTGTGTTTAGATTTGGCTCAGTCGCAGCTCCAAGACATGCCTTTGAAGGCAAGGGTTCGTTTAGTGGCTCCATCTCAGCAGGATGATGATGGTGAACTTACTCCCCCCTGGTGTCCACTTACCTCCAGAGATGGCTGGTCTGGTGCCTTCCTTGTTCCTTGCCTCGCTGCCGCTCCACGCTGCTCTTCTCCGTTCGCTGCCCCCTCCCTGCCAGGTTAGGAGAGTGTGGGTGGGTTAGGAGAGTGTGGGCGGGTACTGGGAGGGGAGACGTCACGTCTCCCCGCCTTGTACCCGCCCACACTCTCCTAAGCCGCAAGCCCCGCCTACCTAGCGCTTTAAACACTAACCTGGGAGGCGGGGCAGCGAGGCAAGAAGAAGGAGGGCACCGGAGCAGCCATCTCTAGAGGTAAGTAGCTGCTAGGAATGTTTAGTTTAGCCTCCCATTCGAATGAATGGAGGCAGCCGGCGCGCAGGGGGTTAAAGCTGTGTGCCGGCTGCTTCCATTCATTCCTATAGAACTGTAGCGGAGCCTTCACACTGAGTATACAGCATATACTCAGTGTGAAGGCTAAGCAAAGCATTGTGGGAAAAGATCACCGATCTCGATCCCACATAAATAGATCGTGTTCGGACTTCCGATGGCGATCGTGAAATTTTCTCGATCGCTGATCGGAATCAGATCTTTCCGAACATGATCACTCAACCCTACCTGTAACCTAATTTGGAAGGGCTCATGTTAAGGGCTAGAAAAGTGAATTTTGAAAGGTCTTACCACATCTCACACACACATCCACAATGACAGTTGAGGGTGGGTACTGTTGGATTTCCCATTGCCTATTCCATCTGTGATTGTAATGGGCAACGTGATTTAAAGGGGTGCTTGTTAATGTTTATTTAGCTTAAATTTGGGTTTGTGTCCATCCATATGGGGAGTAAAGAAGGTTTCCAGATATTTTCCCACTTTGGTAGAGGTTTTTTTGAATGTGCAAAGTGTGTAGTTGTTAGGCTGTGATAGTGGGGTAATAGAGGGACTTTGGTGTGTTAGATGTCCCCAGACATGCTTCCCCTGCTGTCCCAGTTGCATTGCAGACATGTTGGCATCGAATGGTGGGATCCCCTGTAACGAAGCATTTTCTCCCATAGACTATAATGGGGTTCGATATTCCTTCGAATAGTCAAATATTGAGATGCTATTCGTAACAAATAACGAACATCGAATACTTTAACTGTTTGCTCATCTCTAGCAGTGACAAATAATCTGCTCTTGGACTGGCTTATCTGCCATCTTCCAATTTGATGAAACTCCCCCTTAAACATGCTGGAGCATCTGTATGAGCAGCAGAAGGGGGTGAACGATTGTAACAGATTTTTAGGAGTCCAGAATTGTGTAGGTCTGTAGTGTCTGAATGTGAATGTGTTCTAGTCCCCTCTTCACCATCATACAGGCAGTTTTTGGGACCAGTTTCAAAATCTGAAACAGGGCCCCACCTACCATGTGCCATTTATTATACTTGTGTCTACATATACAAACACTTGCTAAATTTGACATATTGGCCTCTGGGAGACCTGGTGCACAAAGCGTTTTGTAAAAATTGTCCGGCGGCCCAAACCCTTTTGGGAGAACACCCCCTTTTTGCAGATCACTCCCCATTTTTGTGACATTAATGCTAAATGTGTCAGTCACATTGCTTTTCTGATATGACTGGTACATAGAGTGCTCATGTTATGTTATTCTGCTGGGCTGAGGACACTTGTCCACCCTGGGAGTCCAGGCAGTCAACCTTTCTGAGGGCCCCTCCCAGATGTTTTGAGAGAGTTGGAGAATAACAGAGGGGCCTTGAGCCTCCTTGTGCCCTTAGGCCCATGTATATCTGTTGGTGCGGTCGTGTATTTGGTGTAACTGCTACCTCTGTCTTACTTATCATTATAGGCTCCTAGATCACAAAATATTATTATATACAGTAAAAAAAGTAAAAACAATTTACACAATCTTTTTTTTTTTTTTTTTTTTTTTATTTACATTTTTTTTTTTTTTTTTTAAAGGAAGAATTTGCCATGGAATAAAGTATATGGCACCATCCGGGTCTGGAGCTGCCGTGTCCTGTAACGGATTGTAGTTCAGGCTGTTCTTTTTCCAGGCTTGGATATTCTTTCTGGATAGAAAAAGATAAAATGTTATTATTTCTATGTTACATGTCACATACATCTGATAGGGCGGAGGGAAAAGATGAAATATAGATAGCTTACCTTCCATTATTTTGGGATGTCTCTGTTCATAGCCCTTCATGGGGCTTCATTGGAAGCAGTGGGTACGGCACAGGGGGCACTGAGAGTGAGAGCGGAGCCAGGTCGAGATGCAACCCTGATGAAAGTTATGAGTACAGGGAAGCTCTGTGACTCGCTCTCCAATCTCATATTCAGTCATGCAGATTACACATGACTGTGCCTCCTCCTGAGATATTACCTCTCTAGTGGGTAAGTTCTGAATCTGCAGAGTTCTCCTGCTGGGCGGACGCCGCCGTCTCTCCTGCCAAAGTAGATATTGTGCATGTGGTTCAAGTGGTTGCCCCTGTGGCATTGCCGGTGACGTTGGGGTCATCCCACCCATGTCCAGCAGCTGAATGAATCTATTGAATGCACGGGTTGCAGGATAGGAGTATACAGGAGATCTGCTTGGAACTGGATCCTCAGGGGGTGGAACCGGATTTGGCCGTTGAAATTCAGTGGTGTCAGCTGTGGATCCACTTGCTGGACGGCTGCTATCACTGCTACTCTCTCCTATTATTCTGGAGGGCTCTGCAGGGGCGGGTCTTAATGGAGAGCGGCTTCTTTCCCTGCTCTCTTCTAGTCCTCTGTGCTGTGGAGGAGCTCTGTCGCGTCTCCCTGTCCTCGCAGTGATAGGATTCCTGCTTCTTTGATGTCCAGTAGAAGGTTCTCCACGATGTCCTAGGGATGACCTCAGTCTATGGACAATTGCTGCCTGACCTGTAAATATATAAAGGTAACACATTTAGCCCATAGGAATGGATCCTGTTATTGCTAAGGGTTTTGAGGAGAAGAGACCCCAGTATAGTTAAGTTCAACAGTAACCTGAATAAAGATATATATCATTCACTGGATGAAGGGACGCCATCAACTAATATTGGACAAACTGGGCCCCATAATCACAAAACAATAAGTCGTCTGAATTTTTTTTTTATTCCCAATAAATAAATAAAAGAACTCCCAGCAATGTTAAATCCCCAATGCTAAGGGCTAGTTCACATGTAAAAACCACCTGGCTTATTTTGGTCCCGAAAAAAAAACGCTTCCTAATTAGGAAGCGTTGTTTTTTACCTTGAGGCGTTCTTTTCTGGAGCAGTTTTTTTCAGAAAATGACAGGCGGTTTTCCCCTCCCCTAAAGTGAATAGAGGGGAGGGAAAACTGCTAGCGGAAAAATGAAAGCTAGCAGTCTCCATAGACCACCATTGTATGGAGGCAGGTTTTGAGGTGAAATCTGCTGTCAAAATCTGCCTCATTGCCCCCCATGTGAACTAGCCCTAACGGTCCCGCTGCTCATAGTGTATAGTAATCATACAGGGACCAAAACAATAATAATCTAATGGGGATTTATAGAGATTAGAAGCCTAATGTAATGCCAAACAAAGATCTTTGGGAGATATATTTGTCCAACCTGATAATCGCGGGGATTAATGCATGTCCATAGCATATGCCATTAAGAACAACAGGGAGGCATAGAAGGCACTCTCCCCAGTAAACACTAACCCCAATGGGCTGTTAGTTCCCTAAATTAACTGGAAACACAAGCAACAGCCTCTCCCTGTCATAGACTTGTATGTGCGCTGGCCACCAAGGATTAAAGCCCATAAGTTCCCTCTCCACACAGGTGAGCGCTAGCTTTCCCCCAACCAGGGCCGCGCCTCTGAGGCGAGGTCACGCAGCCGCCTCAGGCAGCACTTTCAAAGGGGAGGCAATTTTACCAGTTTATTTTTTTCCTTATTTTTTCTCTTAACCAGCCCAAGACAGGATGCCCTGAAAACAGATCTGAGCAGTAATGTCCCAGATGTCACGTGGGGATGTCACGTCTGGGACATTGCCATAAATTCCTGAAGCCTGTGCTAGGAGTAACAATGGATCCCGGAGAGGTGAGTTACACTGTTTATTATGCTTCTTCACCTCCCCTGAGTCTCTGATTATTATACTCCAGGGTCTGAAAAGACCCCAGGGTATAATAATAGCGGCAGTTTCTCTCGGGGTTAGCCTTGTTTGTTCCGCTGCCCGTTCAAAGAGGGTAACCTCTCGCCAGAAATCTATTCAGCAAAATCTCACTTTGCTGATCATATTGATGTATGCTTGAACAGTTACTCTGTACTGCTGGAAAGCTGACAGTGCTTGTCCATAGACAAATATTATCAGGAGGGAGGGGGCGTTCCTCCCAGCTCACCCAGTACAGCGCAATAGGCACTGCTGTGGAGAAGGATGTACCTGAGTGACTGTCAGGAACGCCCTTCTGACTGTAAAGAGCTACGGTACCAGGGCACAGATTGGGAAAGCCGACAGTGCGCTGAATTCAGATCATTGTCAGTGTTCCAGCAGTATATAGAATTGCCTACGCCCAAATCGGTGAAAGGTCCTCTTTAAGGGTCTGGGGGGTGGCAGTTTCTTTTCTGAACAAGGTAGTGATGGGAGATATGAAGAAACTGGACCGAACGCTAGCTAGTAGCGTAAAAAAGAAGCGACATGCCCTATATCTGCGGCAGAATCAGCCGTGAATTCCATGGCTTGACCATTTATTCGGGCCTACACAGGAATGGGTTGCCGCGATAGAAAACTGATGCTGCATCGGCATTTCGTCGCGGAATGTTCAAATGGAATGTTCCGTGAAAAAGATATGAAGGTCACAGCTCTTAATATAGAAAAAATGATAATAATTTAGAAGTGCTCTACTCACGTGTCAGAGCCGTCAGCGTTGTAGCAGGATTCCAAAAGATCGGTGCACGGATAATGGCTCTCTCGGCTAAGCCAAAATGCAGCAACAGGAAAAGACAAAAGGATATATCCAGCACTCGGAATCCGGCCTAATAAAAAAAAAACGTAACTTTTATTAAGAAATGGTCATTCTTCCATTAAAAAATTATGATCATACAAGGGACATTAGCTTACCCCTCGTATGATCAAACAATTTTAATGGAAGAATGACCAATTCTTAATAAAAGTTAAGTTTATTTTTATTAGGCCGGATTCCGAGTGCTGGATATATCCTTTTGTCTTTTCCTGTTGCGGAATGTTCCGTGACCTTTTCCTCCGTGTGAACATACCCTTAGAGTGGGGGGTTTAACGTTGTTGGGATTTCTTTTATTGATTTATTGGGAATAACAGTTATGTTTTAGACGGGTTATTGTTTTGTGATTATGGGGCCCAGTTTGTCAAATTGCCTGAATAAAGAACTTCTGTTTTCTATCATGGGCAGGGGTGGAATTCGGAGGAAAGTAAAACCCACCCCAAACGACTAGGAATGGAAAATGTGCTGTTTACCCTGAAACATTGCTCAGCAGAGCCCAGGGATAACTCCTCCCAGGAAATCTCCTCTAGGGTGGGGGGAATATTGTCTCTCTCTTCCTGAACAATTCACTTACCTTGATTCTCCGGTCGGCGCAGCCATGTATCATTGTCAGCTATCAGCTGACGCAGCTCTCGGGCGCTCATGGCTTAGTTACCAAGGCGGATCTGATGAAATATTAGAGAACTAAGTTCTCAGGTGGCTCCGATATTACTGGGCCCTGATCACAGATCAGTAAGAATGAATGGAAGTAATCACTAGATATGTAGTACAAACTAGTTCGCTCTTCCAGAACCAAAGTGAAGTGTCAGCAAAAGCATCAACTCAAGAAATGGCTGTGATGTCACAGCGCTCAGGGTTTATATACCCTCAGGGTTCCGTTATGACATCATCATATGCAAATATCTGCATTATGACATCATCATATGCAAATTTGAACAGAACCTCACATAATAGGTAAGCAGATCCTAGTTTTATGACATCACAGAAGTAAGGTCATGTGACTGTGTGTGTGAAAAAAAAAAAAAAATAATAATAATAATTTGAATTAAAATCTGGATGTGGCTATTTCTAGGTACCGTACCTATGAACTCCTGGCTATTTTTAGGTACCATCCGTGTACCGTGCCTATAAACTTAACCCCTTCCCGCCGATGGCATTTTTTGATTTTCGTTTTTCGTTTTTGACTCCCCTCCTTCTAAACCCCATAACTTTTTTATTTCTCCGCTCCCAGAGCCATATGAGGTCTTAATTTTTGCGGGACAAATTTTTCTCCATGATGCTACCATTAATTATTCTATATAATGTACTGGGAAGCAGGAAAAAAATTCAGAATGGGGTGGATTTGAAGAAAAAATGCATTTCTGCGACTTTCTTACGGGCTTTGGTTTTACGGCGTTCACTGTGCAGCCAAAATGACATGTCCCCTATATTCTGTGTTTCGGTACAGTTCCAGGGATACCAATTTTATATGGTTTTATTTACATTTTGACCCCTAAAAAAAATTCCAAAACTGTGTTAAAAATTTTTTTTTCTAAAAGTCGCCATATTCCGACGGCCGTAACTTTTTTATACGTAAGTGTACGGGGATGCATAGGGCGTATTTTTTTGTGGGGCCAGGTGTAATTTTTAATTTTACCATTTTTGGGAAATGTTCTTGCTTTGATCACTTTTTATTAAAATTTTTATCAGAATCAAAACAGTGAAAAAAATGGCGGTTTGGCACTTTCGACTATTTTTCCCGCTACGGTGTTTACCAAACAGGAAAAATATTTTTATAGATTTGTAGAGCGGGCGATTTCGGACGCGGGGATACCTAACATGTATATGTTTCACAGTTTTTAACTACTTTTATATGTGTTCTAGGCAAAGGGGGGTGATTTGAACTTTTAATTCTTTTTATATTTTTCTATATTTTTTTTACTTTTTTTTACTTTTTTTTTTTTTGCATTTATTAGACCCCCTAGGGGTGTTGAACCCCAGGGGGTCTGATCACTAATGCAATGCATTACAATGCTAATGCATTGCAATGCATTGCAAAAAAGCATCATCTCTTTTGTAGGCTGCATAGACCAGCCTGCAAAAGAGAGGATTTGCAGACAAGCCTGGAAGCCTTGTATAAGGCTCCCGGCTGTCATGGCATCGGGACGTCAGCCCGGGAGCATGCTCCAGGAGCCGGCAATCCAGGCCTTTGACCGCGGTGCCGGAGGGGTTAATGCCTCCGATCAGTCCGGGGACCGATCGGAGGCATGAGAGCCTGTTGTCTACTGCTTAAAGCAGTAGACAACCGGCGGCTATGGCGGCCGCCCAGCTCCCGGGCGGTCGCCATAGTTACAGACCCGACATGCGCCGTACTATTACGGCGCATGTCGGGAAGGGGTTAAATGAACTGCAGATGTATCATATTTATCCCAGTAAATTTTCACTTTATTAAGACATTTATGTTACAATGGCTAATCTTCCTGGCACTGCGGACATCCATCCACTCTATAACAATCTTCATGTAGTGTGGAACAACAAGAAAAACAAGTTGTCAATTTTTTAGACTTTTTCCCCAAATCAAAGTGGCAAATCAGACATTTCTCTATTTCCTTGCAATTTTTTAGTGTTTTGGTTGTTTCCCTTTTTCTCCTCTTTGTGGATACCTTCAGCCTGAAAAGGCACAACTACCTGCGGACGCGCAGATGAAGATTTGCAGCTTGTAGAAGGTGGTGTATTTCCATCAACTATATCCGAAACATTTGAAGTCTCAGCACCTGCAACATCTTGATGTACAGACTGGTTATATGACAAGCTGGGTTGTAATAACGAAGAACCTCGTCTGGCATTGTTTTGGATAACCTTGATTTCTTCCAAGTAGTTTAGAAAGGTTGAAGTTCCGTGATTAGATAAAATATCCGCCAACTGAGTTAGGGATTGGAACGCCAGATTGTACTTAGCAGTACTACTGAGTGGTTCTTCGTCAATAGTCTCTTGTTCTTCCACAGCACAATATAAATCAAATTCTGTGTCTTCAAAACTAGGCTCAGTTTGCAAATTTTCCCAGTATTTTTTGTGGAAGCAGTTCCTATCATACAAAGGGATTGATTTGGTTTCTCTCATTAAAAGCATGTGTCTGCATGGAACACAATATTGTAGCCGGAAACTGCAGTTACACAAGTTAACAGAACTGTTGTAAGCTTTTGAGTGATCGCCATTGCATGTTTCGTTTACGGAATTCTACAAAATTTGCTAATTTGGCTTCATTATTTGAAAACTCTTTAGAACTTTGCAAAAGAACCGTACACCAACTTCTGTAATTTCCTGCGATGCTGAATCAAGGTGAGTTTGCAATGGCGGATCGATTATTCTAAATGTTTTAAGCGACTGTTGAATCTGTTTATGCTGTAATCAGTTATCTATGAACGTTATGAGTTCTTTCATGCAAATAGTCACTGTTGGTAAGCTTCAAAACTTTTCCTGAAGATTAGAGATGAGCAAACGCCGTTCGCCGTAAGTATTCGATATACATATAAGTCCATGCATCGGTGGTCAAGTGGACCTTGCAGTAAAGCGCGGAGCTCTGGGCCCGATTGATGTTATGGGACACGTGCAGGCGCAGGCAGGGACAGCAAACAAAGAGAAGTAGTAACGGCTAGGCCCAGCATAGGGAGGTGCCCCAGCTGCCATCTGGTGACGGAAGGCCTGGGTATCCAGAAGCATAAACGCGAACATCTCCAGGGCCAGCAGTTTTTCGATGATGCCATTAAAGGCTTGGGCATGTGGGTGGCTTGCATTGTACTTCTGCCTGCAATGAAACGCCTGGGAGATGGGGAATGGCTGGGAAGAAGCGCATGATGGTGCAGGCCAAAAGGGCGGATCAGCGTGAACTCCCCAATGTGTCAGAGACAGATGTGTAGGTGTCCTTGCATCATATCCTTGCACCATACTTGGCTTGATTGGACTTTCATTTTGTGCCAAAAAGTGGTCAAGACAGCGATCCCTCAGCTAATCCCGTTACACCGTCCATTGCCAACTGCAGCACTGAAGTTACCATCACTGGAAGTGGTACAACGTCTTTCTCTGCATTTAGCCATGCTGGATGCTATGCTAGCTGACTACACTTGGTTGCTTCACGGTTCTCTTAATGCATATTGCTAAGGGGACTCAGATGTGTTTCTCGGCACTGAGGCCACCACCTCTGAGATCCCAAAGGAAGTTGACAAGAGATGTGTAGTACAGAAAAACAGATGAGAAAATACAGTCCTATGAAAAAGTTTGGGCACCCCTATTAATCTTAATCATTTTAGTTCTAAATATTTTAGTGTTTGCAACAGCCATTTCAGTTTGATATATCTAATAACTGATGGACACAGTAATATTTCTGGATTGAAATGAGGTTTATTTTACTAACAGAAAATGTGCAATATGCATTAAACCAAAATTTGACTGGTGCAAAAGTATGGGCACCTCAACAGAAAAGTGCCATTAATATTTAGTAGATCCTCATTTTGCAAAGATAACAGTCTCTAGTCGCTTCCTGTAGCTTTTAATCAGTTCCTGGATCCTGGATGAAGGGATTTTGGACCATTCCTCTTTACAAAACAATTCAAGTTCAGTTAAGTTTGATGGTCACCGAGCATGGACAGCCCGCTCTCAAATGATCTGAAATCAAAGATTGTTCAACATAGCTGTTCAGGGGAAGGATACAAAAAGTTGTCTCAGAGATTTAACCTGTCAGTTTCCACTATGAAGAACATAGTAAGGAAATGGAAGACCACAGGGACAGCTCTTGTTAAGCCCAGAAGTGGCAGGCCAAGAAAAATATCAGAAAGGCAGAGAAGAAGAATGGTGAGAAGAGTCAAGGACAATCCACAGATCACCTCCAAAGAGCTGCAGCATCATCTTGCTGCAGATGGTGTCACTGTGCATCAGTCAACAATACAGCACACTTTGCACAAGGAGAAGCTGTATGGGAGAGTAATGAGAGAGAAGCCGTTTCTGCAAGCACGCCACAAACAGAGTCATCTGAGGTATGCAAAAACACATTTGGACAAGCCAGCTTCATTTTGGAAGAAGGTCCTGTGGACTTATGAAACAAAGATTGAGTTGTTTGGTCATACAAAAAGGCATTATGCATGGCGTCCAAAAAAACAGCATTCCAAGAAAAACACTTGCTACCCACTGTAGAATTTGGTGGAGGTTCCATCATGCTTTGGGGCTGTGTGGCCAATGCCGGCACCGGGAATCTTGTTAAAGTTGAGAGTCGCACGGATTCCACTCAGTATCAGCAGATTCTTGAGAATAATGTTCAAGAATCAGTGATGAAGTTGAAGTTACGCCGGGGATGGATATTTCAGCAAGACAATGATCCAAAACACCGCTCCAAATCGACTCAGGCATTCATGCAGAGGAACAATTACAATGTTCTGGAATGGCCATCCCAGTCCCCAGACCTGAATATCATTGAACATCTGTGGGATGATTTGAAGCGGGCTGTCCATGCTCGGCCACCATCAAACTTAACTAAACTTGAATTTTTTTGTAAAGAGGAATGGTCCAAAATACCTTCATCCAGGATCCAGGAACTGATTAAAAGCTGCAGGAAGCGACTAGAGGCAAAAGGAGGAGCTACTAAATATTAATGTCACTGTAAGGATTGGAGTCAGGGTCAGGCAGTGCAAAGGGACACAGCTGGAAAGCAACACTGTGCAGCTAATGACAAAAAGGGGTCGTAGGCCCTGCGGCTATGACTATGCTGTAGTATCTGAGATGAGGAAGACCAATGCACTTCCTAATTGAAGTGCGCCTACCACGACTCCTACGCTTCTATCCCGGTGGCTAGGATAAGGGAAGAGGAGGCCCTGAAAGTGCTAGGGACTGGAGTCACGGGGTCACACCTAAACAGAAAGCACAGTGTAAATGCAATGCAAAACCAAAGACTAAACAGCATGGAACCAGGGAGGACCACAAGTCCCAGCAAGACACAGAAGAGAAGGCGAGGTCAGACGAGCAAGAGGTCGAGCCAGGAGATATAATAAAGGTACCAAATCAAAAGACAAGGGATAGTCAAAAATACAAGCCGGGTATACAAACCAAGAAACAGACCGAATACAAACAGACAGGGAATCAGACTGAGCAGGGGAACCAGGAAACACAAGTGAATGGCTGGCAAGGATCCATGCCTGGGTGGGGTTTAAATAGCAGCAGAGAACACACCTGATGGCTAATGACATGGAGACTGAAAGCAAGGAAAAGATTAACCTTTAATGACCTAAGCACACCCAATAGAACTCCTAACACGTCTCCCAGGAAGACGCCGCGCAGCAAGGAGACCGCGGCGACTCCGTATCCTGACAGTCACTTTTCTGTTGAGGTGCCCATACTTTTGCACCGGTCAAATTTTGGTTTAATGCATATTGCACATTTTCTGTTAGTACAATAAACCTCATTTCACTCCTGAAATATTACTGTGTCCATCAGTTATTAGATATATCAAACTGAAATGGCTGCTGCAAACACCAAAATATTTAGAGCTAAAAATGATTAAGATTAATAGGAGTGCCCAAACGTTTTCATAGGACTGTAAGTGTAGGCTGTAGAGCACAGAGGGATCGGAGAGAACAGAGCTGGGGCCGGCCAGGTATTCCCATAACATGCGCCTATACTTGTCCCTCCTGGTGACACTAGGCCCCTCAGTAGTGGTAATTTGGCCAGGGGGGCCATTAACGCGTCCCAGACCTAGGAATAAGTCTTGCAACAGGGAAGAGTTTTGTATGCCTTTGCCTGTAGCCACCGTTTTTGCTGCTTAGCTTGCCTCTACATCTACACTGCTTTCACCCCTACACATCACCCCAGTCTATGCCTCTGCTTCTAGCCACCTGTTTTGTTGATTAGCTAGCCTCCACATCTACACTGCTTTCGCCCCTAGACATCACCCCAGTCTATGCCTCTGCTTCTAGCCACCTTTTTTGTTGATTAGCTTGCCTCCACATCTACACTGCTTTCGCCCCTAGACATCACCCCAGTCTATGCCTCTTCTAGCCACTTTTTTTGTTGATTAGCTTGCCTCGACATCTACACTGCTTTACCCGCTAGACATCACCCCTGTCCATGTCGGGTCGGTGGCCTCGTTGTCCACCAACTCCTCTTACAATTGCTCAATGTCCCCTTACTGCAAACCGCACATAACCACAGCTCGGGCCTGGTCTGCGTTGTACCCTACAACCTGCTTAACACAGCTGCCATATCCGGAGTTGTGATGAGCGCATGCTAATGTTTTGTGTCCAGTGGAAAGGATGGGAAAGGATTTCACATAAGTCTGCCACCCATGGAAACTCATGGTGCAGAAACTGGGGGAGCTGACTCTGAGGAACCTTTGGGTTTTGGACATGGTACTCCATCAAAGGTCTCTGCTGCTCACACACTCTATTCTGGCAGATGGATGCGTTGCTGGAGGCTTCGGAGGCTAGCAGCGGCTCCTGTACACTTGCAAAAGTGGGCGCACAAAGTTTCACCAGTAGCTCGTGTACATTTGGGTATGTTTTCAAAAAATGTTGCACCACTAAGTTAGACATGGGCCAGGCATGGAACGTGTTGGAGGCTGGCAAGCTCAAGAGCCGCTACCAGGTTCCTGCCGTTATCACACATGACAAACATGCCTGGCCCCAGGTGCAGCAGTGAAAAACACATTTCCATCTCAGCTAGGATGGCATCCCTGACCTTGGAGGCAGTGTGCTGTCTGTCCCCCAAGCTGATGATCTTCAGCGCGGCCTGCTGACGTCTCCCCACGACAGTAGCTGAGGTCGATTCAACGGCGGAGGAGGAGGAGAGTGGTGTTTCAGCACTCCTGCCAGGAATATTGGGCGGGGAGACAAAGCAGGCTGCCAAAGAATCTTGTGTTTTGCTCGATGAAGAGACCATCTTAGTCTGACTGCCGGTTGCTTGTGCTGCAGCATGTGGAGTTGGGTCTGTCAGCCTTGAATTTTGTTCAGTTCCAAAGGACTCTGTGTTTAGATTTGGCTCAGTCGCAGCTCCAAGACATGCCTTTGAAGGCAAGGGTTCGTTTAGTGGCTCCATCTCAGCAGGATGATGATGGTGAACTTACTCCCCCCTGGTGTCCACTTACCTCCAGAGATGGCTGGTCTGGTGCCTTCCTTGTTCCTTGCCTCGCTGCCGCTCCACGCTGCTCTTCTCCGTTCGCTGCCCCCTCCCTGCCAGGTTAGGAGAGTGTGGGTGGGTTAGGAGAGTGTGGGCGGGTACTGGGAGGGGAGACGTCACGTCTCCCCGCCTTGTACCCGCCCACACTCTCCTAAGCCGCAAGCCCCGCCTACCTAGCGCTTTAAACACTAACCTGGGAGGCGGGGCAGCGAGGCAAGAAGAAGGAGGGCACCGGAGCAGCCATCTCTAGAGGTAAGTAGCTGCTAGGAATGTTTAGTTTAGCCTCCCATTCGAATGAATGGAGGCAGCCGGCGCGCAGGGGGTTAAAGCTGTGTGCCGGCTGCTTCCATTCATTCCTATAGAACTGTAGCGGAGCCTTCACACTGAGTATACAGCATATACTCAGTGTGAAGGCTAAGCAAAGCATTGTGGGAAAAGATCACCGATCTCGATCCCACATAAATAGATCGTGTTCGGACTTCCGATGGCGATCGTGAAATTTTCTCGATCGCTGATCGGAATCAGATCTTTCCGAACATGATCACTCAACCCTACCTGTAACCTAATTTGGAAGGGCTCATGTTAAGGGCTAGAAAAGTGAATTTTGAAAGGTCTTACCACATCTCACACACACATCCACAATGACAGTTGAGGGTGGGTACTGTTGGATTTCCCATTGCCTATTCCATCTGTGATTGTAATGGGCAACGTGATTTAAAGGGGTGCTTGTTAATGTTTATTTAGCTTAAATTTGGGTTTGTGTCCATCCATATGGGGAGTAAAGAAGGTTTCCAGATATTTTCCCACTTTGGTAGAGGTTTTTTTGAATGTGCAAAGTGTGTAGTTGTTAGGCTGTGATAGTGGGGTAATAGAGGGACTTTGGTGTGTTAGATGTCCCCAGACATGCTTCCCCTGCTGTCCCAGTTGCATTGCAGACATGTTGGCATCGAATGGTGGGATCCCCTGTAACGAAGCATTTTCTCCCATAGACTATAATGGGGTTCGATATTCCTTCGAATAGTCAAATATTGAGATGCTATTCGTAACAAATAACGAACATCGAATACTTTAACTGTTTGCTCATCTCTAGCAGTGACAAATAATCTGCTCTTGGACTGGCTTATCTGCCATCTTCCAATTTGATGAAACTCCCCCTTAAACATGCTGGAGCATCTGTATGAGCAGCAGAAGGGGGTGAACGATTGTAACAGATTTTTAGGAGTCCAGAATTGTGTAGGTCTGTAGTGTCTGAATGTGAATGTGTTCTAGTCCCCTCTTCACCATCATACAGGCAGTTTTTGGGACCAGTTTCAAAATCTGAAACAGGGCCCCACCTACCATGTGCCATTTATTATACTTGTGTCTACATATACAAACACTTGCTAAATTTGACATATTGGCCTCTGGGAGACCTGGTGCACAAAGCGTTTTGTAAAAATTGTCCGGCGGCCCAAACCCTTTTGGGAGAACACCCCCTTTTTGCAGATCACTCCCCATTTTTGTGACATTAATGCTAAATGTGTCAGTCACATTGCTTTTCTGATATGACTGGTACATAGAGTGCTCATGTTATGTTATTCTGCTGGGCTGAGGACACTTGTCCACCCTGGGAGTCCAGGCAGTCAACCTTTCTGAGGGCCCCTCCCAGATGTTTTGAGAGAGTTGGAGAATAACAGAGGGGCCTTGAGCCTCCTTGTGCCCTTAGGCCCATGTATATCTGTTGGTGCGGTCGTGTATTTGGTGTAACTGCTACCTCTGTCTTACTTATCATTATAGGCTCCTAGATCACAAAATATTATTATATACAGTAAAAAAAGTAAAAACAATTTACACAATCTTTTTTTTTTTTTTTTTTTTTTTATTTACATTTTTTTTTTTTTTTTTTAAAGGAAGAATTTGCCATGGAATAAAGTATATGGCACCATCCGGGTCTGGAGCTGCCGTGTCCTGTAACGGATTGTAGTTCAGGCTGTTCTTTTTCCAGGCTTGGATATTCTTTCTGGATAGAAAAAGATAAAATGTTATTATTTCTATGTTACATGTCACATACATCTGATAGGGCGGAGGGAAAAGATGAAATATAGATAGCTTACCTTCCATTATTTTGGGATGTCTCTGTTCATAGCCCTTCATGGGGCTTCATTGGAAGCAGTGGGTACGGCACAGGGGGCACTGAGAGTGAGAGCGGAGCCAGGTCGAGATGCAACCCTGATGAAAGTTATGAGTACAGGGAAGCTCTGTGACTCGCTCTCCAATCTCATATTCAGTCATGCAGATTACACATGACTGTGCCTCCTCCTGAGATATTACCTCTCTAGTGGGTAAGTTCTGAATCTGCAGAGTTCTCCTGCTGGGCGGACGCCGCCGTCTCTCCTGCCAAAGTAGATATTGTGCATGTGGTTCAAGTGGTTGCCCCTGTGGCATTGCCGGTGACGTTGGGGTCATCCCACCCATGTCCAGCAGCTGAATGAATCTATTGAATGCACGGGTTGCAGGATAGGAGTATACAGGAGATCTGCTTGGAACTGGATCCTCAGGGGGTGGAACCGGATTTGGCCGTTGAAATTCAGTGGTGTCAGCTGTGGATCCACTTGCTGGACGGCTGCTATCACTGCTACTCTCTCCTATTATTCTGGAGGGCTCTGCAGGGGCGGGTCTTAATGGAGAGCGGCTTCTTTCCCTGCTCTCTTCTAGTCCTCTGTGCTGTGGAGGAGCTCTGTCGCGTCTCCCTGTCCTCGCAGTGATAGGATTCCTGCTTCTTTGATGTCCAGTAGAAGGTTCTCCACGATGTCCTAGGGATGACCTCAGTCTATGGACAATTGCTGCCTGACCTGTAAATATATAAAGGTAACACATTTAGCCCATAGGAATGGATCCTGTTATTGCTAAGGGTTTTGAGGAGAAGAGACCCCAGTATAGTTAAGTTCAACAGTAACCTGAATAAAGATATATATCATTCACTGGATGAAGGGACGCCATCAACTAATATTGGACAAACTGGGCCCCATAATCACAAAACAATAAGTCGTCTGAATTTTTTTTTTATTCCCAATAAATAAATAAAAGAACTCCCAGCAATGTTAAATCCCCAATGCTAAGGGCTAGTTCACATGTAAAAACCACCTGGCTTATTTTGGTCCCGAAAAAAAACGCTTCCTAATTAGGAAGCGTTGTTTTTTACCTTGAGGCGTTCTTTTCTGGAGCAGTTTTTTTCAGAAAATGACAGGCGGTTTTCCCCTCCCCTAAAGTGAATAGAGGGGAGGGAAAACTGCTAGCGGAAAAATGAAAGCTAGCAGTCTCCATAGACCACCATTGTATGGAGGCAGGTTTTGAGGTGAAATCTGCTGTCAAAATCTGCCTCATTGCCCCCCATGTGAACTAGCCCTAACGGTCCCGCTGCTCATAGTGTATAGTAATCATACAGGGACCAAAACAATAATAATCTAATGGGGATTTATAGAGATTAGAAGCCTAATGTAATGCCAAACAAAGATCTTTGGGAGATATATTTGTCCAACCTGATAATCGCGGGGATTAATGCATGTCCATAGCATATGCCATTAAGAACAACAGGGAGGCATAGAAGGCACTCTCCCCAGTA
This sequence comes from Leptodactylus fuscus, assembly GCF_031893055.1. Lineage (NCBI taxonomy): Eukaryota > Metazoa > Chordata > Amphibia > Anura > Leptodactylidae > Leptodactylus > Leptodactylus fuscus. The sequence continues at coordinate 112,999 of NW_027440347.1, forward strand.
AACACTAACCCCAATGGGCTGTTAGTTCCCTAAATTAACTGGAAACACAAGCAACAGCCTCTCCCTGTCATAGACTTGTATGTGCGCTGGCCACCAAGGATTAAAGCCCATAAGTTCCCTCTCCACACAGGTGAGCGCTAGCTTTCCCCCAACCAGGGCCGCGCCTCTGAGGCGAGGTCACGCAGCCGCCTCAGGCAGCACTTTCAAAGGGGAGGCAATTTTACCAGTTTATTTTTTTCCTTATTTTTTCTCTTAACCAGCCCAAGACAGGATGCCCTGAAAACAGATCTGAGCAGTAATGTCCCAGATGTCACGTGGGGATGTCACGTCTGGGACATTGCCATAAATTCCTGAAGCCTGTGCTAGGAGTAACAATGGATCCCGGAGAGGTGAGTTACACTGTTTATTATGCTTCTTCACCTCCCCTGAGTCTCTGATTATTATACTCCAGGGTCTGAAAAGACCCCAGGGTATAATAATAGCGGCAGTTTCTCTCGGGGTTAGCCTTGTTTGTTCCGCTGCCCGTTCAAAGAGGGTAACCTCTCGCCAGAAATCTATTCAGCAAAATCTCACTTTGCTGATCATATTGATGTATGCTTGAACAGTTACTCTGTACTGCTGGAAAGCTGACAGTGCTTGTCCATAGACAAATATTATCAGGAGGGAGGGGGCGTTCCTCCCAGCTCACCCAGTACAGCGCAATAGGCACTGCTGTGGAGAAGGATGTACCTGAGTGACTGTCAGGAACGCCCTTCTGACTGTAAAGAGCTACGGTACCAGGGCCGATAGTTCTTTACCCGGGGCACAGATTGGGAAAGCCGACAGTGCGCTGAATTCAGATCATTGTCAGCGTTCCAGCAGTATATAGAATTGCCTACGCCCAAATCGGTGAAAGGTCCTCTTTAAGGGTCTGGGGGGTGGCAGTTTCTTTTCTGAACAAGGTAGTGATGGGAGATATGAAGAAACTGGACCGAACGCTAGCTAGTAGCGTAAAAAAGAAGCGACATGCCCTATATCTGCGGCAGAATCAGCCGTGAATTCCATGGCTTGACCATTTATTCGGGCCTACACAGGAATGGGTTGCCGCGATAGAAAACTGATGCTGCATCGGCATTTCGTCGCGGAATGTTCAAATGGAATGTTCCGTGAAAAAGATATGAAGGTCACAGCTCTTAATATAGAAAAAATGATAATAATTTAGAAGTGCACTACTCACGTGTCAGAGCCGTCAGCGTTGTAGCAGGATTCCAAAAGATCGGTGCACGGATAATGGCTCTCTCGGCTAAGCCAAAATGCAGCAACAGGAACAGACAAAAGGATATATCCAGCACTCGGAATCCGGCCTAATAAAGATAAAACTTAACTTTTATTAAGAAATGGTCATTCTTCCATTAAAAAATTATGATCATACAAGGGACATTAGCTTACCCCTCGTATGATCAAAAATTTTTAATGGAAGAATGACCAATTCTTAATAAAAGTTAAGTTTATTTTTATTAGGCCGGATTCCGAGTGCTGGATATATCCTTTTGTCTTTTCCTGTTGCGGAATGTTCCATGACCTTTTCCTCCGTGTGAACATACCCTTAGAGTGGGGGGTTTAACGTTGTTGGGATTTCTTTTATTGATTTATTGGGAATAACAGTTATGTATTAGACGGGTTATTGTTTTGTGATTATGGGGCCCAGTTTGTCAAATTGCCTGAATAAAGAACTTCTGTTTTCTATCATGGGCAGGGGTGGAATTCGGAGGAAAGTAAAACCCACCCCAAACGACTAGGAATGGAAAATGTGCTGTTTACCCTGAAACATTGCTGAGCAGAGCCCAGGGATAACTCCTCCCAGGAAATCTCCTCTAGGGTGGGGGGAATATTGTCTCTCTCTTCCTGAACAATTCACTTACCTTGATTCTCCGGTCGGCGCAGCCATGTATCATTGTCAGCTATCAGCTGACGCAGCTCTCGGGCGCTCATGGCTTAGTTACCAAGGCGGATCTGATGAAATATTAGAGAACTAAGTTCTCAGGTGGCTCCGATATTACTGGGCCCTGATCAAAGATCAGTAAGAATGAATGGAAGTAATCACTAGATATGTAGTACAAACTAGTTCGCTCTTCCAGAACCAAAGTGAAGTGTCAGCAAAAGCATCAACTCAAGAAATGGCTGTGATGTCACAGCGCGCAGGGTTTATATACCCTCAGGGTTCCGTTATGACATCATCATATGCAAATATGTGCATTATGACATCATCATATGCAAATATGTGCATTATGACATCATCATATGCAAATATGAACAGAACCTCACATAATAGGTAAGCAGATCCTAGTTTTATGACATCACAGAAGTAAGGTCATGTGACTGTGTGTGAAAAAAAAAAAATAATAATAATTTGAATTAAAATCTGGATGTGGCTATTTCTAGGTACCGTACCTATGAACTCCTTGCTATTTTTAGGTACCATCCGTGTACCGTGCCTATAAACTTAAATGAACTGCAGATGTATCATATTTATCCCAGTATATTTTCACTTTATTAAGACATTTATGTTACAATGGCTAATCTTCCTCGCACTGCGGACATCCATCCACTCTATAACAATCTTCATGTAGTGTGGAACAACAAGAAAAACAAGTTGTCAATTTTTTAGACTTTTTCCCCAAATCAAAGTGGCAAATCAGACATTTCTCTATTTCCTTGCAATTTTTTTGTGTTTTGGTTGTTTCCCTTTTTCTCCTCTTTGTGGATACCTTCAGCCTGAAAAGGTACAACTACCTGCGGACGCGCAGATGAAGATTTGCAGCTTGTAGAAGGTGGTGTATTTCCATCAACTATATCCGGAACATTTGAAGTCTCAGCACCTGCAACATCTTGATGTACAGACTGGTTATATGACAAGCTGGGTTGTAATAACGAAGAACCTCGTCTGGCATTGTTTTGGATAACCTTGATTTCTTCCAAGTAGTTTAGAAAGGTTGAAGTTCCGTGATTAGATAAAATATCCGCCAACTGAGTTAGGGATTGGAACGCCAGATTGTACTTAGCAGTACTACTGAGTGGTTCTTCGTCAATAGTCTCTTGTTCTTCCACAGCACAATATAAATCAAATTCTGTGTCTTCAAAACTAGGCTCAATTTGCAAATTTTCCCAGTATTTTTTGTGGAAGCAGTTCCTATCATACAAAGGGATTGATTCGGTTTCTCTCATTAACCACATGAGGACCGCCGTACGTAAATTTACAGCCTCATGTGCTTGGATCCGACGACAATTGAAGGTGATGGGCACCCCCCGCGGCGAGATCGGGGGGTGCCAATGTCAGTAAAAGGTAGTCTGGGGTCTGGCCAGTGACCCCAGACTACCGGAGCCCCCACATACCTGGTGATCCTGCCAGGCGATGGAGGAAGTGAGCGATGTGTCTCACTTCCTCTGTAGCTTACAGGACACGAGCAGGCTCATGTCCTGCTCGTGTCCTGTCTGCTATTGTGCTGAATCAGTTGGTGCTTTCATCAAAGCATCAACTGATTCAAGTGTCCTAAAGGGATACATGAAAAAGTTAAAAAAAAGTTAAAAAAAAAAAAAAAAGTGTATGAAAAAAGTAATAAAGTTATAAAGACCAAAAATCTCTTTTTTTTCTATACAAAATGAATTATATAAAAAAAGCACTAAAAATAAAAAAAGTAATGCGTATTTGGTATCGCCGCGTGCGTAACAACCTGTACAATAAAACTAAAATAATATTTAATGTACACAATGAACGTCGGGAAAAAAAACACGGAAAAAACTCGCCAGAAGTAATGATTTCTTGCCATCTCATCCTACAAAATATGCTATAAAAAGTGATCAAAAAGTTATAGGCACCCCACAACAGTGCCAATAAAAAGCGCACATTGTCCCGCAAAAAATAAGCCCTCAACCAGCACTGTCAATTGAAAAATAAAAATGTTACGCCTCTCAGAAGATGGCGATGCAAAAAACATTGATTTATGTCCCCAAATGTGTTTTTATTCTACAGAATTAGTATCGCATAAAAAAATAACATAAATGAGGTATTGCCGTAACCGTACCGACCCGCAGAATAAAGGTCACATGTCGCTTATACTGTACGCTGCATGGCGCAAAATTTAAAATGTAAAACTCAATGCCAGGATTGATTTTTTTTTTTTTTTTAATCCAGCAAGAAAGAGTTAATAAAATGTATTCAGTATGTTGTAGGCACCCAAAGATGGTGTCATTACAAAATGCATCTCATCCCGCAAACAACAAGCCCTTATATGGCCGTGTCACCAGAAAAATAAAGAAAATATAACATCTAATAATGCCAAGGCAAAAACCACCAAAAATCGCCAAATCATTAGATCACAACTGGCTGCGGCAGGTAGGGAATATATAAGCTGTGCGAGCGAATATCAGGGGACACCCCAGATTTACAGCTTATGAGGGAAAAGACACCAGAAGTGACCCCCAAAGTGACCCCCAGAGCAACTCCCCCAATCATAGGAGCTACTGGGACATAGTAGGGAATTTGGTGTCTGCAATGTCCTCCGCACAGCTTATATATTCCCTCTTCGCCATCCGCTGTGCAGTCACGTCTGGGATACTAATACTCACTACACCCCCTGAGAAATTCTTTGAGGGGTGCAGTTTTCAAAATTAGGTCACTCCTTTGGGGAATCCACTTTTCTGGTACCTTACTGGCTCTACAAACATGACATGGCGTCCAGATACCAAACATCTGAATCTGTGCTCCAAAAGCCGCATCGCGCTCCTTCCCTTCTGCGCCCTGCTGTGCGCCCAAACTGCAGTTTATGCCACATGTATGACACATGTATGACACTGGTGTACCCGGGATAACGGACGTAATGTCATATGTGGGTATAAACTGATATAGGGGCACAGCCGGACACAGAAGGGAAGAAGGGTTATTGGGTTTTTGGAGCGCAGACGGTTTGGTTTTTGGATGCCATGACACTTTTGCAGAGCTGAAACGCCAGTAAAGTGGAATCCCCTGATATGTGACCTTATTTTGGAAACTACACCCCTGAAGGATTTCTCCAGGGGTACAGACAGCATTTAACCCCCAAGTGTTGCTATAACTTATTATCCATAAATGAATATGAAGCGAGGTGAGAGGTGAAAATAACAATTTTTCCAGGAATCTGTCATTTCAGTGCCTAATATGTTGCGCCCGCCTCGTATCAGAGATGAACGCTCTAAAAGCTCTTGTGCCCGGGATACCCCCTTACCAGTTTTTGGAGTGTGTATCTCTGCTGACATAAGTTGGGCACAAAAATGGCGAATCTCTGGAACAATTTCATTTTTAACTTCTCTATCAGTTGCGATTTCATTTCTGGAAACTAAATAAATGCAACACTCAAGGGTTAAAAATTCTCGCTACGCCACTTGATAAATCCCATCAGTGGGGTAGTGTCCAAAATAGGGTGACATGTCTGCGGATTCCACTTTATTGACAATTCAGGGGCTTTGCAAAAGTGGCATGACGTCCAAAAACCAAACTGTGCTCCAAAAAACAAAATCGTGCTCCTTCCCTTCTGTCCCCGGCTGTGCCCAAACAGCCATTTCTACCCACATATGGCATTAAGTCCGTTATCCGGGGTACACTAGTGTCATACATGTCGGCATACACCGCCATTTGGGTACCCAGCAGGGTGCAGATGTGAAGGAACGCTATGTGCTTTTGGAGTGCAGATTTAGATTCTTCGTTTTTGGACACCATGTCACATTTGCAGAGACCCTAACCAGAAAACTATTCCAGCAAAATCTGCCCTCCAAAATCCAAATAGCGCTCTTTCCATTCTGAGCCCCACCATGTACCCATACAGCAGATTATGGCCACATATGGGGTATTGCCGTGTTCAGAAGAAATTGTGTAACAAACTGTGGGGGGGCTTTTAATTCTTAAACTATTTGCAAAATTAAAACTATGGCGCTAAATGGACGATTTATTGGGAAAAAAAGTAATTTTTCATTTTCATGTCCCAATGTTAATAAAATCTGTGAAACACCTGTGAGGCCAAAATACTCACTCTACCCCTAGATAAATTCTATGAGGGGTGTAGTTTCCAAAATGGGGTCACTTTTAGGGGGTTTCCACTGTATTGGTACTTTAGGGGCTCTGCAAATGCGACATGGGACCTGAAAACTATTCCAGCAAAATCTGCCCTTCAAAAGCTAAATAGCCCTCTTTCCATTCTGAGCCCCGCCATGTTCCCATACAGCAGATTATGGCTACATATGGGGTATTGCCGTGTTCAGGAGAAATTGTGTAACGAACTCTAGGGAGCTTTTTTTCCTTTATCCTCTTGTGAAAATTAAAAATTTGGGGCTAAATTGACAGTTTATTGGAAAAAAAGTAATTTTTCATGTTCATGGCCCAATGTTAATAAAATCTGTGAAACAGCTGTAGGGTCAAAATGCTCACTCTACCCTTTGATATGTTCTGTGGGGGGTGTAGTTTCCCAAATGGGGTCACTTTTAGGGGGTTTCCACTGTATTGGTACTCTAGGGGCTCTGCTAATGCGGCATGGCACCTAAAAATAATTCCAGCAAAATCTGCCATCCAAACGCCAAATAGCGCTCCTTCCATTCTGAGCCCCGCCATGTACCCATACAGCATACTATGGCCACATATGGGGTATTGCCGTGTTCAGGAGAAATTGTTTAACAAACTGTGGGGGGCTTTTACTCCTTTAACCCCTTGTGAAAATGAAAACTTTGGAGATAAAGTGACATTTTAGTAATTTTTCATTTACACATCCCAATGTTAGTAAAATCTGTGAAACAACTGTAGGGTCAAAATGCTGACTATACCCCTTGATGAATTCTGTGAGGGGTGTGGATTCTAAAATGGGGTCACTTTTGGGGGGTTTCCATTGTTTTGGTACTCTAGGGTCTCTGCAAATGAGGCATGGTGCCTGAAAATTATTCCAGCAAAATCTGCTGTTCAAACACCCAGTGTCGCTACTTCCCTTCCATGCACTGCTGTGTGCCCAAAAATCAGTTTACACCCACATGTGGGGTATTTCTGTGTACGGGAGAAATTGCACAATAAACTGTCAGATGCATTTTCTCCTTTAACACTTTTTGAATGTGTTAATTTTAGGTCTAAATGAATGTATTAGTGAAAAAAAATGAAATGTCTAAATTTCACTGCCATATTATTTTTATTCTTATGAAATGCTTAAAGGGTTAACAAACATCCCAAATGCTGTTTTGAATAATTTGAGGGGTGCAGTTTTGAAAATGGGGTGATTTATGGGGGTTTCTATTATACAGGCCTTTATAATTACTTTCAGAACTGAAGTGGTCCCTAAAAAATTGTTTTGGAGAATTTTCTTGTAAATCTGGAAAATCGCTGTTACACTTGGAAGCCTTGTGACGTCCAAAATAAATTAAAAGACAATCAAAAGATGATGCCGATATAAAGCAGAGATATGGGAGATAATATTTATTCATGTATTTGGATGGTATAACTATCTGCCTGAAAAGTAGAAAATTTCACATTTTGAAAATTGCAAATTTTTTCAAATTTCCATCAAATTTCCTAGTTTTTTTTATAAATAAATACAAAAATATTGATTAGTGTTTACAACTAACATGAAGTATAATGTGTTACGAAAAAAACAATCTAAAAATCACTTGTGTAAGTTAAAGCGTCTCAAAGTTATTGCCATTTAAAGTGACACATGTCAGTTTTGGAAAAAAAGGCCCGGTCTTTAACATACTTTTGGGCCCGGTCCTTAACCGGTTAACTGATAAACCAAGTATCAAAATATCCTTCACACCATACACTATATTGTAGAGATATAGGCATAAAGTGTCCAGTAGGTGGCAGTCTGCTCATACACAGAAACACACAAGGATGAGATCAGCTTCTGTATGGACATATTGGGCACAGATCCTTGTAGACCAGGGCTCGGTGCAAGATGTCTGACACGTGATATTTTATACTGGATTTCCTTGTTACGTCTCCTCCTGTAACTTTCGATTAATTTATTCTATTATATTGGCGGTATTATTTTATAGATGTCACACTCAGTATCCGTCTTCAGATATATCTATATCTACATACACAGATCCAGCATCTCCAAATACAAAAGGGCAGAAAAAAATTCTGTCTACATTTTAGGTCTGTAACCATGGACAGAACTGGTAAAGACTGGGCCCAATAGGAAACATTGACATCATGTGGGACAGACGGGGCTCCCTGGAGGGCTGAAGCAGAAGTGGAGGCAGCAGGGCTGTCAATGTTATATGGAGGAATATGATGGGCCCTATATAAATAAAAATGTCTGTTCATTATACCACAGGCAGTGTATTGTGCTGACTATACTGCCCCCTAGTGTCCAGCACTGACTGTACTGGGGATTCGTAAATGCAGGATGACATTTTGATAGTTGAATCCGTCCTTTGCGTTACGTCCAGACAGACATCTTGTGAATTCCGGCACATTTATCAGTTTTATGGATCTTTGATGTTTTTGTAGTTGTTTATCACATAACATGGAGATACCTGAATGTTTCTGTGTATGAGCGGACTGCCACCTACTGGCCACATTATGTATACATCTTTAGGAATACTGCACATGACAGTGAAGGATATTCTGATACTTGCTTTATCAGATATTACAGTTTCTTGGATCACATCTAGATATTTCTGCTTAAAGTTGAACAAATTCATGTTTTTAGTGATTGTTATGTAAGACAAAACATGGAGATGCCGGGGATTGAACCCGGGGCCTCATACATGCAAAGCATGCGCTTTACCACTGAGCTACATCCCCTATAGGAAACCTCTATAAATCCTCCAATTGCTGAGACAATATACTACGTGTAGCCCTATTGTGCTGATACTACTGGATATTTCTATACATGTATTGTGTTAGCTACACCGCCCCCTAGTGTTCACTATTGACATAGGCTTCTAAAATGGTGAACAGATAATATTCAGCCTTTATAATACAGACGGGCAGATGTTTCCTGAATTCCTGCACATTCCTCAGTTTTCTGGATCTTTGATGTTTTTGTAGTTGTTTATCACATAACATGGAGATGCCGGGGATTGAACCCGGGGCCTCATACATGCGAAGCATGCGCTCTTCCACTGAGCTACATCCCCTACGGGAAACCTCTACAAATACTCCAATTCCTGAGACAATATACTACGTGTAGCCCTATTGTGTTGATACTACTGGATATCATTATTAGAGATGAGCGAACACTAAAATGTTCGAGGTTCGAAATTCGATTCGAACAGCCGCTCAATGTTCGTGTGTTCGAACGGGTTTCGAACCCCATTATAGTCTATGGGGAACAGATACTCGTTAAGGGGGAAACCCAAATCCGTGTCTGGAGGGTCACCAAGTCCACTAAGACAACCCAGGAAATGATGCCAACACCTCTGGAATGACACTGGGACAGCAGGGGAAGCATGTCTGGGGGCATCTAACACACCAAAGACCCTCTATTACCCCAACATCACAGCCTAACAACTACACACTTTACACACTCAATACCACCTCTCTGACAGTAGGAAAACACCTTGAAACATGTGTATTTGGCACTTGCAGTGAGGAGAGCTTGTCACCAGCAGTGAATTTGGCCCTTGTAGTAAGTTGAGGTTGGCACCAACATTTGTTTTGAAAATCAGGGTGGATTGAGCCTCTAACCAGCAGAGTTGGGGCAAATTCATGGTGGAGGGAGCCTCTAAAAACCCCAGTTTGGACCAATTCATGGTGGAGGGAGCCTCTAAAAAACCCAGTTTGGACCAATTCATGGTGGAGGGAGCCTCTAAACAGCTCAGTTTGGGCAAATTCATGGTGGAGGGAGCCTCTAAAAACCCCAGTTTGGACCAATTCATGGTGGAGGGAGCCTCTAAAAAACCCAGTTTGGACCAATTCATGGTGGAGGGAGCCTCTAAACAGCTCAGTTTGGGCAAATTCATGGTGGAGGGAGCCTCTAAAAACCCCAGTTTGGACCAATTCATGGTGGAGGGAGCCTCTAAACAGCCCAGTTTGGGCAAATTCATGGTGGAGGGAGCCTCTAAAAACCCCCAGTTTGGACCAATTCATGGTGGAGGGAGCCTCTAAAAACCCCAGTTTGGACCAATTCATGGTGGAGGGAGCCTCTAAACAGCCCAGTTTGGGCAAATTTATGGTGGAGGGAGCCTCTAACCAGCCCAGTTTGGGCAAATTCATGGTGGAGGGAGCCTCTAAAAACCCCCAGTTTGGACCAATTCATGGTGGAGGGAGCCTCTAAAAACCCCAGTTTGGACCAATTCATGGTGGAGGGAGCCTCTAAACAGCCCAGTTTGGGCAAATTCATGGTGGAGGGAGCCTCTAAAAACCCCAGTTTGGACCAATTCATGGTGGAGGGAGCCTCTAAAAACCCCAGTTTGGACCAATTCATGGTGGAGGGAGCCTCTAAACAGCCCAGTTTGGACCAATTCATGGTGGAGGGAGACTCTAAAAACCCCAGTTTGGACCAATTCATGGTGGAGGGAGCCTCTAAACAGCCCAGTTTGGACCAATTCATGGTGGAGGGAGCCTCTAAAAACCCCAGTTTGGACCAATTCATGGTGGAGGGAGCCTCTAAAAACCCCAGTTTGGACCAATTCATGGTGGAGGGAGCCTCTAAACAGCCCAGTTTGGGCAAATTCATGGTGGAGGGAGCCTCTAACCAGCCCAGTTTGGACCAATTCATGGTGGAGGGAGCCTCTAAAAACCCCAGTTTGGACCAATTCATGGTGGAGGGAGCCTCTAAACAGCCCAGTTTGGGCAAATTCATGGTGGAGGGAGCCTCTAAAACCCCCCAGTTTGGACCAATTCATGGTGGAGGGAGCCTCTAAAAACCCCAGTTTGGACCAATTCATGGTGGAGGGAGTCTCTAAACAGCTCAGTTTGGGCAAATTCATGATGGAGGGAGCCTCTAAAAACCCCAGTTTGGACCAATTCATGGTGGAGGGAGCCTCTAAAAACCCCAGTTTGGACCAATTCATGGTGGAGGGAGCCTCTAAACAGCTCAGTTTGGGCAAATTCATGGTGGAGGGAGCCTCTAAAAACCCCCAGTTTGGACCAATTCATGGTGGAGGGAGCCTCTAAAAACCCCCAGTTTGGATCAATTCATGGTGGAGGGAGCCTCTAAAAACCCCAGTTTGGACCAATTCATGGTGGAGGGAGCCTCTAAACAGCCCAGTTTGGGCAAATTCATGGTGGAGGGAGCCTCTAAACAGCCCAGTTTGGGCAAATTCATGGTGGAGGGAGCCTCTAACAACCCCAGTTTGGACCAATTCATGGTGGAGGGAGCCTCTAAAAACCCCAGTTTGGACCAATTCATGGTGGAGGGAGCCTCTAAAAAACCCAGTTTGGACCAATTCATGGTGGAGGGAGCCTCTAAACAGCTCAGTTTGGGCAAATTCATGGTGGAGGGAGCCTCTAAAAAACCCCAGTTTGGACCAATTCATGGTGGAGGGAGCCTCTAAAAAACCCAGTTTGGACCAATTCATGGTGGAGGGAGCCTCTAAACAGCTCAGTTTGGGCAAATTCATGGTGGAGGGAGCCTCTAAAAACCCCAGTTTGGACAAATTCATGGTGGAGGGAGCCTCTAAAAACCCCAGTTTGGACCAATTCATGGTGGAGGGAGCCTCTAAAAACCCCAGTTTGGACCAATTCATGGTGGAGGGAGCCTCTAAACAGCCCAGTTTGGGCAAATTCATGGTGGAGGGAGCCTCTAAAAACCCCCAGTTTGGACCAATTCATGGTGGAGGGAGCCTCTAAAAACCCCAGTTTGGACCAATTCATGGTGGAGGGAGCCTCTAAACAGCCCAGTTTGGGCAAATTCATGGTGGAGGGAGCCTCTAAAAACCCCCAGTTTGGACCAATTCATGGTGGAGGGAGCCTCTAAAAACCCCAGTTTGGACCAATTCATGGTGGAGGGAGCCTCTAAACAGCCCAGTTTGGGCAAATTTATGGTGGAGGGAGCCTCTAACCAGCCCAGTTTGGGCAAATTCATGGTGGAGGGAGCCTCTAAAAACCCCCAGTTTGGACCAATTCATGGTGGAGGGAGCCTCTAAAAACCCCAGTTTGGACCAATTCATGGTGGAGGGAGCCTCTAAACAGCCCAGTTTGGGCAAATTCATGGTGGAGGGAGCCTCTAAAAACCCCAGTTTGGACCAATTCATGGTGGAGGGAGCCTCTAAAAACCCCAGTTTGGACCAATTCATGGTGGAGGGAGCCTCTAAACAGCCCAGTTTGGACCAATTCATGGTGGAGGGAGACTCTAAAAACCCCAGTTTGGACCAATTCATGGTGGAGGGAGCCTCTAAACAGCCCAGTTTGGACCAATTCATGGTGGAGGGAGCCTCTAAAAACCCCAGTTTGGACCAATTCATGGTGGAGGGAGCCTCTAAAAACCCCAGTTTGGACCAATTCATGGTGGAGGGAGCCTCTAAACAGCCCAGTTTGGGCAAATTCATGGTGGAGGGAGCCTCTAACCAGCCCAGTTTGGACCAATTCATGGTGGAGGGAGCCTCTAAAAACCCCAGTTTGGACCAATTCATGGTGGAGGGAGCCTCTAAACAGCCCAGTTTGGGCAAATTCATGGTGGAGGGAGCCTCTAAAACCCCCCAGTTTGGACCAATTCATGGTGGAGGGAGCCTCTAAAAACCCCAGTTTGGACCAATTCATGGTGGAGGGAGTCTCTAAACAGCTCAGTTTGGGCAAATTCATGATGGAGGGAGCCTCTAAAAACCCCAGTTTGGACCAATTCATGGTGGAGGGAGCCTCTAAAAAACCCCAGTTTGGACCAATTCATGGTGGAGGGAGCCTCTAAACAGCTCAGTTTGGGGCAAATTCATGGTGGAGGGAGCCTCTAAAAACCCCCAGTTTGGACCAATTCATGGTGGAGGGGAGCCTCTAAAAACCCCCAGTTTGGATCAATTCATGGTGGAGGGAGCCTCTAAAAACCCCAGTTTGGACCAATTCATGGTGGAGGGAGCCTCTAAACAGCCCAGTTTGGGCAAATTCATGGTGGAGGGAGCCTCTAAACAGCCCAGTTTGGGCAAATTCATGGTGGAGGGAGCCTCTAACAACCCCAGTTTGGACCAATTCATGGTGGAGGGAGCCTCTAAAAAACCCCAGTTTGGACCAATTCATGGTGGAGGGAGCCTCTAAAAACCCCAGTTTGGACCAATTCATGGTGGAGGGAGCCTCTAAAAAACCCAGTTTGGACCAATTCATGGTGGAGGGAGCCTCTAAAACAGCTCAGTTTGGGCAAATTCATGGTGGAGGGAGCCTCTAAAAACCCCAGTTTGGGACCAATTCATGGTGGAGGGAGCCTCTAAAAAACCCCAGTTTGGACCAATTCATGGTGGAGGGAGCCCTCTAAAAACCCCAGTTTGGACCAATTCATGGTGGAGGGAGCCTCTAAACAGCCCAGTTTGGGCAAATTCATGGTGGAGGGAGCCTCTAAAAAACCCCCAGTTTGGACCAATTCATGGTGGAGGGAGCCTCTAAAAACCCCAGTTTTGGACCAATTCATGGTGGAGGGAGCCTCTAAACAGCCCAGTTTGGGCAAATTCATGGTGGAGGGAGCCTCTAAAAACCCCCAGTTTGGACCAATTCATGGTGGAGGGAGCCTCTAAAAACCCCAGTTTGGACCAATTCATGGTGGAAGGGAGCCTCTAAACAGCCCAGTTTGGGCAAATTTATGGTGGAGGGGAGCCTCTAAACAGCCCAGTTTGGGCAAATTCATGGTGGAGGGAGCCTCTAAAAACCCCCCAGTTTGGACCAATTCATGGTGGAGGGAGCCTCTAAAAACCCCAGTTTTGGGACCAATTCATGGTGGAGGGAGCCTCTAAACAGCCCAGTTTGGGCAAATTCATGGTGGAGGGAGCCCTCTAAAAACCCCAGTTTGGACCAATTCATGGTGGAGGGGAGCCTCTAAAAACCCCAGTTTGGACCAATTCATGGTGGAGGGAGCCTCTAAACAGCCCAGTTTGGACCAATTCATGGTGGAGGGAGACTCTAAAAAACCCCAGTTTGGACCAATTCATGGTGGAGGGAGCCTCTAAACAGCCCAGTTTGGACCAAATTCATGGTGGAGGGGAGCCTCTAAAAACCCCAGTTTGGACCAATTCATGGTGGAGGGAGCCTCTAAACAGCTCAGTTTGGGCAAATTCATGGTGGAGGGAGCCTCTAAAAACCCCCAGTTTGGACCAATTCATGGTGGAGGGAGCCTCTAAAAACCCCCAGTTTGGATCAATTCATGGTGGAGGGAGCCTCTAAAAAACCCCAGTTTGGACCAATTCATGGTGGAGGGAGCCTCTAAACAGCCCAGTTTGGGCAAATTCATGGTGGAGGGAGCCTCTAAAAAACCAAAGTTTGGACCAATTCATGGTGGAGGGAGTCTCTAAACAGCTCAGTTTGGGCAAATTCATGATGGGAGGGAGCCTCTAAAAACCCCAGTTTGGACCAATTCATGGTGGAGGGAGCCTCTAAAAACCCCAGTTTGGACCAATTCATGGTGGAGGGAGCCTCTAAACAGCTCAGTTTGGGCAAATTCATGGTGGAGGGAGCCTCTAAAAACCCCAGTTTTGGACCAATTCATGGTGGAGGGAGCCTCTAAAAACCCCAGTTTGGACCAATTCATGGTGGAGGGAGCCTCTAAAAACCCCAGTTTGGACCAATTCATGGTGGAGGGAGCCTCTAAACAGCCCAGTTTGGGCAAATTCATGGTGGAGGGAGCCTCTAAAAACCCCCAGTTTGGACCAATTCATGGTGGAGGGAGCCTCTAAAAACCCCCAGTTTGGATCAATTCATGGTGGAGGGGAGCCTCTAAAAACCCCAGTTTGGACCAATTCATGGTGGAGGGAGCCTCTAAACAGCCCCAGTTTTGGGCAAATTCATGGTGGAGGGAGCCTCTAAACAGCCCAGTTTGGGCAAATTCATGGTGGAGGGAGCCTCTAAAAACCCCAGTTTGGGACCAATTCATGGTGGAGGGAGCCTCTAAAAACCCCAGTTTGGACCAATTCATGGTGGAGGGAGCCTCTAAAAAACCCCAGTTTGGACCAATTCATGGTGGAGGGAGCCTCTAAAAAACCCAGTTTGGACCAATTCATGGTGGAGGGAGCCTCTAAACAGCTCAGTTTGGGCAAATTCATGGTGGAGGGAGCCTCTAAAAACCCCAGTTTGGGACCAATTTCATGGTGGAGGGAGCCTCTAAAAACCCCCAGTTTGGACCAATTCATGGTGGAGGGAGCCTCTAAAAACCCCAGTTTGGACCAATTCATGGTGGAGGGAGCCTCTAAACAGCCCAGTTTGGGCAAATTCATGGTGGAGGGAGCCTCTAAAAACCCCAGTTTTTGGACCAATTCATGGTGGAGGGAGCCTCTAAAAAACCCCAGTTTGGACCAATTCATGGTGGAGGGAGCCTCTAAACAGCCCAGTTTGGGCAAATTCATGGGTGGAAGGGAGCCCTCTAAAAACCCCCAGTTTGGACCAATTCATGGTGGAGGGAGCCTCTAAAAACCCCAGTTTGGACCAATTCATGGTGGAGGGAGCCTCTAAACAGCCCAGTTTTGGGCAAATTCATGGTGGAGGGAGCCTCTAAACAGCCCAGTTTGGGCAAATTCATGGTGGAGGGAGCCTCTAAAAACCCCCAGTTTGGACCAATTCATGGTGGAGGGAGCCTCTAAAAACCCCAGTTTGGACCAATTCATGGTGGAGGGAGCCTCTAAACAGCCCAGTTTGGGCAAATTCATGGTGGAGGGAGCCTCTAAAAACCCCAGTTTGGACCAATTCATGGTGGAGGGAGCCTCTAAAAACCCCAGTTTGGACCAATTCATGGTGGAGGGAGCCTCTAAACAGCCCAGTTTGGACCAATTCATGGTGGAGGGAGCCTCTAAAAACCCCAGTTTGGGACCAATTTCATGGTGGAGGGAGCCTCTAAACAGCCCAGTTTGGACCAATTCATGGTGGAGGGAGCCTCTAAAAACCCAGTTTGGACCAATTCATGGTGGAGGGAGCCTCTAAAAACCCCAGTTTGGACCAATTCATGGTGGAGGGAGCCTCTAAACAGCCCAGTTTGGGCAAATTCATGGTGGAGGGAGCCTCTAACCAGCCCAGTTTTGGACCAATTCATGGTGGAGGGGAGCCTCTAAAAACCCCAGTTTGGACCAATTCATGGTGGAGGGAGTCTCTAAACAGCTCAGTTTGGCAAATTCATGGTGGAGGGAGCCTCTAAAAACCCCCAGTTTTGGACCAATTCATGGTGGAGGGAGCCTCTAAAAACCCCAGTTTGGACCAATTCATGGTGGAGGGAGTCTCTAAACAGCTCAGTTTGGGCAAATTCATGATGGAGGGATGCCTCTAAAAACCCCAGTTTGGACCAATTCATGGTGGGAGGGAGCCTCTAAAAACCCCAGTTTGGACCAATTCATGGTGGAGGGAGCCTCTAAACAGCTCAGTTTGGGCAAATTCATGGTGGAGGGA